>NW_009921592.1:43679-86847 GCF_000696875.1 Nestor notabilis | reverse complement strand
GGGGGGGGGGGTGTCAAAGCTTTCTGCAGCTGATGCACCACTGCACCTCAGGCCAGCAGGAAGCAAGCACAGCTCCCCACAAGAGCCAGGCTTTGATAGGAGAATTCAGCTTCTTTGCTGCCCTTCCTCATGCAAGAAAGCAAAACACTTGGGCTTTTTGCGAGCAGATAGCGTATCTCTTGCTCCTTGCCAGCTATAATCCCATTT
This sequence comes from Nestor notabilis, assembly GCF_000696875.1. Lineage (NCBI taxonomy): Eukaryota > Metazoa > Chordata > Aves > Psittaciformes > Psittacidae > Nestor > Nestor notabilis. The sequence goes on along the minus strand of NW_009921592.1, from coordinate 86,640 downwards.
AAACACAGGCACTATTGGCTTCCTCTCTGTGCTGCCCTGCACTGCCTGTCTCCTTTGACCATCCTGACCAGAGCACAAAGGCTGCCAACATCACTGTGAAAAGTGGCCTGTTTCACTCAAGCATAAACAAGCTGCCTTTAGCCCTCCCTCCTGTTTTCCCCCAATAATCTTTCCTCTTCGTACCACACACTGCAAGTATTGTTGTAAATGAAAATTCAAACAAAACCACCCCCAAAACCACCAGCCTCCTTAAACCCTCATTCTAACATCTTACACAAAAGATGCTCCTTAGCCCAAGGGGGTCTCAAATCAATATGCAGTTTTTGAGCTGAGTATCTATAGTGTTCTGTGTAGGCTGTAGCAACTTGAAACTGTAAAGAATGAGCTAGGGCTGTTTTGTCACCATTTATTATGTTGATTGTGTATTTATTCCTTGAAGCAGGATTCTGCTTAATGTTCTGTGCTTTGAAAGAGCCTGGCAGCTGGTGTAAATGAGTTATAGACCCATTTGCCACCAAATCAAAGCCCAGAGCCAGATCAAAGCCAGATCAAAAAAATCATTTTTCTGTCACAGACTGGATGGCTTCTTCTCTGCCCTGTAAATAAAATTGATATTATTTCATCCAACTTCTATTTTCTCCTGATCAAAATATGATTATGTGTAATGCTATCCTGTCCAGGGCACTGAAGTTATACGAGATGTGAAAGCTTATTGATGTATTCAATTACTGGATGCAGCTCCATTGTCTGCTGAGCAGAGATGCTCAGTTATCAGTTCTTTAGAGCTGTACATTTCTGCCTAACAAAGTCGTAACTCCCACAATTACCTGCCTGATGGATGGAAAACAGAAATATCTCACGAATCCAATGTTGTTATCGGTTCTTCTCCATCCTTAAAATTACATTATATTAACGAGATTAGGGCTGTGAAAGAGGTATCACAAGATTTAATTATTTATATTTTTCCTCCTGTGGTAGCAACACTCATGTTTCTTGATCTGCATAATGATTTTTCTGAAGTACGGCATTTCCACTGTAAGAATTGAATGAAATATGAAAAGCAATGAAACGTAACCTTTCTAAAGGCTTATGTGACTGGGGCTTACACATCTATTTCCCTACCATTTAGACATCTAACCCGTATGCCACAATAGTTGTCACAAAAGTCTTTAGCAGAACCTGCACTGAAAACATAAGAGACAACCTTGCGTTTAATTAGGCTGAACACACAGTGTAAGCTCTCAGGAGCTAAGTGCATCTACTGCAGGCATCCTAACTATTTATAAACCTACTGAATATAGTGACATTTTTCTTTCTATAGCTTTCCAGCAACAACTGTCCATGCACTATAACTATACTGAGTAATGAAGCTAGTATATGCAGAATCCTGCTTCCCAAATGCCAATGCATTCTCACCTATACTGTTTTTCTAGGAAATCTCATTGGAGGTTATATGACCGCTGGTGGTGTATTTTACCCCTGTCTTAGGCTTGTACAAGTTTGGGGTTTTTTCCATCAAATAGAAACACTTTCTCTTACCACAATTTACTCTGATGAGGCAGACAAGGAGAAGTATTTTCCACACAGTTGTTGTGGTATGCTATCCTTGCAGTAAACATTGAGATTTTAACATGAACCATATAGCTGTGATACAACACAACTGCCCTAAAGGGTGTTGAGGCTAGTTCTATGTTTATTATTATTTGTGTTACACAAAAGTGCATTTCAGCTTTGTCATCATTAAAGAGAATTTCAGTCCCACAAGGAAGAAGATATTGTGGGAGTGAAGCACATGGAGATGACCCTGTAAGTATAGCAACTGGAAAAAAGTCCTGGTCCAAACTAGGCTTTTTAAAAATGCTGCTGCTCCCTGAAGTGTGCAAACAAAATATTTAAACAACTAAGAGATTAAATTTTCTTTCCTTAACATTTGGTAATAGATGATCTCGGCTCCTTCCAGCACAGGGTGTAGTTTAATGCTGAGGCTCCCTTGACCTCCTGGGAGTGATTAGATCATTTAGCAGCATTTTCTGGCACTCCTGACTGCATGCAGTTGGTGACATTTAATTCATCATTCTCAGCTCCCAGGAGGTGGAATTATGGAGCTCTTCAGAAGTGACCGCACAGCCCCACATCTTGCCACTCCTCCCACCTACTTGTCTGTCTCTGACTGTCTTTCAAACAAAAAGGGTTAAAATGTCACTGCCACACAGATGATTTTAAGCGGTATTTCTCTCACTCAGCTCATCATTCTGTAGCAGCCCAAGTGCTGTCACCCTCCTTTATTATATATAGCAGATGACAGCAGTAATCTTTAGTTCAGAGATGACAGTTTGTTTTATCAAAATCTTAGCATGGTGGAAGCGGTATTACTTGATATCACTGGGATATAGCTTTAGGTACTCGCACCAGTGCCAGAGATAACATCTTCCCTTTAGGCCCCAATTTTACCTCGGATGCAGTAATACAGCATTTTTGCCAGAGTTCATCTGTTGTAACATTTAAGGAGGGAGATGTTACATTTAAGATCAATACCGCGTTTCATTCAGAAAAGCAAAATAGGTATTTTTCAGATCAGAATAATTAAAGCAGGATAGATGAAATCATGGGACAGCAGTTTTAAAGACTAGACATCTGCATTTATTTAATGATTGATCTCTTTGGACTTGTACTTTTCTCCATTTATCAATATTGTTTTCCTTCTTTACTTGGGAGCCTGTGGCTCTACTCTAAGAAATTGGGAATCACGATAGTTCATTGGTATTTGTTTAGAAAGCATATGTTATCATGTGAAGTGGAACTACTTATGACATTTTCAGAAAGCTATGAATAATCACACATCATTAAAGCTGTTGATTGAAACAGTGTTTTGCTATGACATTTTTAATCCATGGCATAAAAAATGCAAAATCTCCCTTGCAAAAGCAAAAAAACCACCCAAAACTCAGAATATTATACCCCAAAGCATTCCAGATGTAGAATAAAGATGCATTCTAGACGTAGAATAAAGAAAAGGAAGGAGTTACAGGCCAAGCCAATAGTAAAACTTCCATTGATTTCAGTGGGATCAGGTTTACTCCAGTTGCAGTAATTTCCTAAGGAATAAAGAGTATATGTTGCCTTTGGAAGAAAGCTCAAGGCTTCATTCCCTCACACACTGAATCTTTCAATAGCTCTACGTTCTTCACATTAAAAAGGTGCTTTATTTCACTGAATTCAGAATAACAGCCTACTCTGTTAAAACCCAAACCAGTAGTTTCTTGTAATGTACATGCTGGGAATAAATCCACTTGTTTACAGAAATTGTTAAGACCCAGGAGAGCGAGAAATTGAGAGTATAAAATTTAGCCAGCACAGAGCATAGGAGAACTGGTGTACCAGAATATGGAGCAAGTTTGCCTCATACCCCATGTGGTGGGAGTTGATAGATTTATCACCTATTGCATATGAACTCAGTGTGTCTGAAACACAGGCTGCCATTTCAAACCACCCAGCAAACAGTCCTCACAAACACCAAGATCCTACCTATTCCCAAACATGTCTATTCTAAACAAGAAACCACTGCCTAGGAAGAGGCATTCATTTCCAACCTGGTTTCTTAGTGGCCAACAGGAATAAAACAAAGTACATGATGCAGAATAGTGTTTCATATCCTGCATGGCAGGCAGTAGTATTTTAAGAATGTTTCATTCCTGGAAAGCTAAAATAAATTTTTTTAGCTATCTCTCTATATATATTTATTAAAAACTACTAACAGGGATGCTGTGTGTGTGGCTGACATTTCAGGAAAAAAATATTAAAAATTAATCAGCAAAGAACATGATCCAATTTTCAGTAGAAAGGCATTTTCCTATAGAAGCTATGCACAGGAGAGCATTCCCACCTTGTCTGCAAAGTCTGTACCCTCTGCTATGAACATTTTCAGGCAACATTCAGACACTCTGCAATCTAGATGTCAAGAGAGAACACCACCAGCCAGGCAGGTTCTTTCTTGTGTCCTAAACCTATTTCTTTAGTAGAACTACACGCACTTTTCCATGTGGCTCCACTTCCATTCAAGATTAGTAAAGAATGGGAGGTTGTGTGAGCACAGCAAGCAGCTTGTCTGATAATTTGAATCTTGCAACAAGTTCAAACATGCTCCTGAACCTACCCAGCTCCCTTTACCCCAGCTCTTTGTCTTATTTTCAGCCTCAATAGCTCTTCCCATCATTCTTAGTCCTACTAATCTCCCTGCAACACCACGAGTTGGCCACAGCTTTAGACAGAAATGACTGTCCGCACATGCGCATATTTGATGTGAGCTTGCCAAAGACAGAATTCAAGTCCCTAAACCTTTGTCCTAAAAAACCAAACCCAAGTATTTCTTTAAACAGAAAAACAATGACAAACCCTGTTCAACCCTGAACTAAAGCATACTCAGCCAGATTGCAATCAAGTCAGAATACTTTAGGCTGGATAGTACTGCTGAAGTTCATTTGCTCCACCACCATGCTCAAGGTATGGTCAGAAACCCCTGTCCTATCCTCCTAAGCCTGCAAATATTTATAGTATTTATCAGTAACACACACCTGTTCTCTGTGAGACAAGTACGTCACTGGAATGAAGACACAATATCTGCCAAATTCCAAAGGGCTACACTAGACCTTCACAGAAGAATTCAATTTTGACCTTAACTAAAACCCACCATTTCTCAGTAGACTTTCTGGCTTATTTTCCACAGGAAACTGTGGTCCAAGCAGACAACTAATGAACTTCCTCTCAAGCTGGTAAAAGTTTGCCAGAATTACCAGCAACTGAAAATGGGTGCATTTACTTCTTGAGGCTGACTAATATTTCCTGATGTCACTGTTTTCATCTTGTGTAAGAGACTAATTTACATATTTTAAGAACCTCTCTCTAAATATTTCTCAATATTATCTATCTGATGGCTCAGAGAAAATTGCCCCAAACCAGGCACTCCTATTAAGCAGCAGCCTTTCCAGTTGGATCATATTCTAAATCATTGAGAATCATTCAACTCTGTAGTTATTTCTAAAATCCAGTAGCAAAGTTACAGTTGTGTCTGGTCCCTGTATCTAAGCAGGTGTAAGATGTGACAACATCTTGAAATGAAGAAAAAATGAGAAATGCGCACACTGAAATAAATCCTCACTGCTGTTTTCCATATGCTTTTTATTTCAGACCTAATCCAAAATCCACTGAATTCAGAAGAAGCATATTCATTATATTTGGATAAAGCCATTCAGGAAAAATACTTCTGCTTCCAAGCATGCTCTGATTAAGCATAATAATATATCTATATCTCACAAGCAGCAAATAGTGAAAGCAAGCAATTTATAGGCTTTATTTACAAGATCTATGTAGTGAATACCTAGGAATAAATAATGCCTTTGCTGAAATCAGGGTCAACTCGCACATCAGAGGGACAGCAAACTAAGACTAAATTAGGAATGAATTAATTTTCATTGCATGGTTTAGCCAGCTCTCACTATAAACTGGACAGAGTTGAGCTGGCTTTGTGTTAATTTGATTGGGATTATTTTACTACACTGCAGAAACCTGTAGGTTTGGGACAAGGGAATCTGAGTTTTTTTAAAAACATGCCACTTCCTTTTTTCCCCCCCCAGAACATCACTAAGAAGTACACATAGCAAAGCTTCCACTTTGGCACCTGGAAGCAGACAGGCAACAGGAAGAACCATAAACCCCAAATAAACAGCCATGGTACACAAAATGTCATCCATCAGGAATGGCTGCACTGTCCTCCACAAAAACTCACCCTGGCTTCATGCCTGCCAACGCAAGGATGGCAGGCAGCAAGCGATTAGCACTCAGCACTGACAGCAAAAAACCACACTGGCTTGCTCAAAATGACTGATAATTGCCTTGTACAAATGCATATGAATTCCCCAGAAATGTTGTCCAAGATGCCATAGAGATGTAGGATGTGCGGCTGCTGGGGACCATCAGCTGGAATCCCGCACATTGATGCTCTCCTTCATTTATGCACTTTAGTGTCATTCTCTGCTGGCAACTGCTTTTCAGAGCTTCTGGCTTCAGTGAATTTTTAGCATATTCATTAAAAAACTTGGACTAAAAAACTTGGCAGATCTGCCTTTCTGCCAAGCAGATCTGTTTGTGAAGGTAGTGCCATTGGTGGAGATATTTATTTTGAAATATCAACCTTTCAAGCTTATATTGTCCAGCAAACTGTTCAAACAACCTCAGATATCAAGTAGTTCAACAGAATATACGTGAAACTTTATTCCAATTTACATTAGTATTACTCCACTTACAATTTAAGCCAGAGGTGATGTCTGAGACTTATGGATCTGTTTACTGGCTGGAAGGAAAGTTTAGCTACTCATTTTGTTCCTAGAAAATAGCCTGATAAAATAGTCAAATGCACATCTCCCTTATAACTACAGCTTCCAGAAAGCAGCATAAATACTTGCCTTATTCAGATTAATTTTTCAAGTGTGCAATATTTATTTCTGCAATAGCATGCAATGTAATATTGTTTAATGCTGTAAAATAGGATCCCTGGGATACTAAATTACCATCGACTACACCTTTTGCAAACGTAACCTAACTTGCTCTAGATATGTCAGTGAGAGGCAAAACTCGTTAGGAATTAAATATTGTCCCAAAAGTAATTAAAAACATTAGTGATACTAAATAAGAATACTGTTATGCCCTCTGGATGTCCAGTCTGAAGCAGTAAAAATAAGCTGTAGAAAGAGAATATGGCAAATAGCTGGATTTCAGACATGGCCAGAGATTTCTTGACACAATAATAACATTTATTTCAATTTCTTCAATATAAGATGAAAGCTGTAGCACTTTCCAAAAAACACAGTGCTCAACAGCAGCACCTGCTTATGCACTTCATTCTGCATGCCAAATGCATAAGCAGGAAATCTTTAAACTCATTTAACTTCACAATTTTAACAAAATAAGAACTGAACTCATGCCAGATCTGAAAAACCTCTAAATATGGTTCAAGTTCAACGAAATAATCACATTTGATTTGTTTGCACTGAAATATTGCCTTTGACTCAACTCTCTGTAGTAGAGATGGTCATAAATTTCGAGCCTCAAGAGGTTTTTATGGTGTCATCCTATTTAAACACTGATATTTTGCTTTGCAGTGCTTCTCCCCAGAATCTCACAAGCCATAATGTTCTTAACCACAGAGTCAGTTCAAGGGGATGCAGTTCTTAAAATCAGCCTCTATTAAAATTCCTTGCGACTGGATCACAGTATTTGGCAGTATTAGCAATAATGATTACATCAAACCAAAAAACTTTTGACAGAAATCTGGGGGTTTGACCAAAGAGAATATGAAAAGTATGCTGTTTTATTTTAAAGGAACTTTCCTTGGAGAAAGAACTTATTCTGATTGCTTTTGGTTTACAAAAACATGAAGTTGACATTTTCTGCAGGAAGTACAGCATTTTCTGATTAGCTCTAATAGCCACTTTTGGGAGATGCTGCAATTTATCCCAGCATTTGAAGTAGTTGAGTGTCATTAATTGCTATTCACTAGGGTATTGAAGGCACTTGGTACCTGGTAAAGATGGGAGCTAGAAATCAGACTGCAGGCCAGGACTGAACAAAACACTTCAACACACGAATGAAGGCTGAGCTTAACACAAAATCTCCTGCACTTTGTTGACCTGGAATTGTGCTTTATAAACCCCAGCAGATGTGCCAGACCAAGTGCTAGGTTAAGTATCTGATAGCAAAATGTGTGTTCCTTATTTGTTTTTCTAGTTTCAAAACCTAAGCATCTTATTCATACATAAAGTGCTGCTAGAGTCTTCCAAATTTTCTCCCCCTGTATCACTCTTTTTTCATGTTTCTCTAGTATGCTCCCTTCAAATCAAATATCCCTTAGCCCAATACTAAAAACATAGTTTTGTTACTCTGATAAACCAGATCTTGATAATGCCAAGCTACAATAATATGTAATTCTTGTCAAAAGAGTCACTTACTTCATTTCCCATCCTTAGAGATTGGTTTCTGATGGAAACAAATGAAGGCAATGATTTGTCTTGAATAATAAAGCACCTGCAGCTGTTTGCAGCATTTAGAATGATGGCTTATCATTAGCATGAATGCTTATATATATTCCAAGCACCCTACATGCCTTGCAGGTAGGATGCCAGGGTCTCTGTCATTTACCTTGGTTTCTCCTAATTTTCCAATAACAAGATCATCAAGGATGCAGCATATACATCACCTGCCTATGAGCCTGGATTCACTCTAGATAGTAACCTTTGAATAAGTTCCCTCTGCCCCACCCCCCAAATGTCAATAGGAAAGATTTCCTTAGACTTAAATCTATAGAGCAGAACTTCCTTCTGGGTTCAGGAGGCAGTGAGCATAATGGGAGCCTTGTCTGTGGCTGAGTAGTGGTAAATGCTAAATAACTTCAGAAAGGATTTTAAAGGCAATTGTAGATGCAGATATTACCCAAGCTGGCAAAGCTTTGAAGACCCACTGATAAGTTTATCTGTCTTTGTCCTTAACACTCCCACCCAGTGAAGTAGGACCTGTGCACATATTCCTGCGCAGACCTGAGTGCGAAGCAGCAATAATGCTGGAGAACTGGCAGCGGGGCTCTGCCAGGCAGCTGATATGGGAACTGGAAGCAGGTTTTACCATGTAGTCATACAGTGAGCAACTCAACTTCATTCGAAATAGATTAATTCGTTAGAGAAAACAGGAGAATAAATTGCACAGGAATGAGTGAAGGATTTTCAAGGGAGTTAATGCACTCTAAAATACCATGTAGCTCGTGTATGACTAGAAAGGATGAATTTAATATTGTGTACAGTTCTGGTGTCCTCAACATAAAGGCTGCGTGGAGACCTTATAGCAGCCTTCCAATATCTGAAGGGGGCCTACAAGAATGCTGAGGAGGGACTCTTCATTAGGGACTGTAGTGGTAGGACAAGGTGTAATGGGTTTAAACTTAAACAGGAGAAGTTTAGGTTAGATATAAGGAAGAAGTTCTTCACAGTGAGGGTGGTGAGGCACTGGAGTGGGTTGCCCAAGGAAGTTGTGAATGCTCCAACCCTGCAGGTGTTCAAGGCCAGGTTGGACAGAGCCTTGGGCGACATAGTTTAGTGTGTGGTGTCCCTGCTCATGGCAGGGGGGTTGGAACTAGATGATCTTAAGGTCCTTTCCAACCCTAACTATTCTATGATTCTATGATAATTTGTAGCAGTATAATTTACAATTTAGAAAGTTCAAATAATTACACATGAATGGCTAAAATATTAATTAAGGGAACACGTAAGATCCCTTTACTCAATAGAATAGCTTTAGTTTTTCAGCAATTCCATAAACACAGCCAGGTGAATCACTTACTTGTCACTACCATTCAAATCTTTGGTGATCTATTAAGAAATAACAACTCCATGCAGTTAGTGTTTCACATGATTACATCTTTGAGTCAGCATTATCTCTAGCTGTAAACTGACAAGTTACAGCTTCAGTGCAAATTAATACTAGATCAATTGCTATAATTAACAAGATCAATAATAGGTTAACAATAATGTATTTTTCCTTTAAGGATAACCTCTGCTGCCTTCACATAGTTCTAAGCTGAAGCAGATCCACAGCTGAACATGGAAGCATTAACATCAAGCACAGAACCTTTCTGTCCGTACTTGCATGAGTCCCTTCTCTGTATCAGTCTGACATCTGGCTTTGGTTAGGATGGACCAAAATCAAAGCACGAAAACTAACCAGGCCAATTTTCATTGTCTTCCATGTAGTCTCATGGAGCCACACTGTGGTCTTTGAAATACCACTGACCCAACGCATGTCCAGAAGGATCTGTACTTGATGCTATTTTCAGCATGATGATAACTATATTTGGTTGCTGTGTCTCTGAGCACCCTGCACAGCTTTTCCTTGTCCTATTCTCAGTTTCTTTCAGCTTAGACACTGCTGCCTTCGATTTCCTCCTACCCATGAAAGGATATTCCCAATTCCTCTGCTCCCACTCTCTGCCTTCAAAAGTACGCTCCTTCCAAGAAGCAATACTCTCACAGGCATTACAGAAGACATGTTATTGCTCTACCAGTCCAAAAGACCTGTCTCCACCCATCTGAAGGCATACTGCAGCATGCTCCACAAGCCGATTTTGTATTTGCTGCATGCCATACACTTATGCATCATCAACCTAGCCCACAACTGCTCTCTTCCAGAAGAAGGAATGAAGGAAGGCAGCTGCCTAACCTCCTCTTTGGCAGTATGAGGCTCTGTGCTGCAGAGGAGTGGAGTAGTTTTGGACAAACACAACCAGTTTTCCCAGACAGCTCAGGGAGATTGTGGAAGTGCCACCAGACAAAAGGAGCAACAATCTGCAGACAGGAAGACACAGTGCTCCTTTTGCTGAAAGGCTGATTTTAGCAGTCAGGACACTGCTTAGTTGCACTTGCACTTTCAGTCAGGGCATGGGAGAAAAGCTAGGAGTTTATGTTGAATAGCCTGGCAGTGCTTCTGGATCAGCACTGGCCTCCTGTTGGCTTTCTGGCCAAAGCACCCAGTCTCTCTTCATACAAACCATGGTCTCTGATCTTCTTCCTGTCACAGAGACGATGTGACCACTGGCTCCATCACCCTTACAGCAGCCCCCACAAATGGGTACAGAGCACACAGGAGAGTGGGGGACAAGCTCCTGTTTTGTGCCACATCTGTAAGTTGAGAGGATGGCTCCTCTCCCTTGCATGATGCTTGTAAGCAGCTGCACTCGTACATGGAGTTAAGTACGAGAAACCTATCTACAACACTGTGAACAAACAAAACTATCCTTCCTTTGTTCTCCTTAGAAGAAACATGAAATCATAGAAAAGTAGTGCTTGAGAATTCACCTAATATATATCCTCAAACCCAAATCACCATCAAATGTATTCCTAGCAGACCTTTGTCTAATCTAGCCTCTAAAAAGCTCTGGAGATGGAGCTATTTTTTACCCTGCTTGGTTAGGCTATGCATAAATGTTAAGAGATTTTAGGTAACAGTATGCAAGCTACTACAGTAAATTTTGCAAGCCTTTGCACAAGGCTGTTATCATATTCCAATATTATTGGCCTTTACTTTTGCTGTGGGTTGCTGAACTAATAGGAAATTCTGATTGAATTTGCACTGCCAGTGGAAAAGCTGGAAATCAGTAAACACACTAAAAGCAGACAGTATCTGCAAGAGCACCCAGCAAAAGGCTGCTATGAAGAAGGAGAGAAAAGCCTTGAAGAAATGCTTCAGAGTGAACAAGCCCTGCTAAGCCCTCTAGAATTGCTGTGAGAAGTCTGCCCTTCATTGCAGGGATCCCTGCAGTGGTTTGAAGCCAGTGGGTAACATATCATGTAATGGCCATTGAAATGACAGCAAAAAGGAGAAGAAAAGCAGAGAGGAAGAGATTATTTCAGAAGCTTTGCTCACACCACGAAGAGTTTTCTGCTTTACAGAAAACATCGTGTTACCTCGGGTTTCTTATACAACTGGAGCTTTCTTTACAGTCTGTCAGAGATTACACTTTGGGTGTATTTCCATGCATTTTCACATCTCTTCAGCATGACCTTGAGAGCTGTCATTCTGCAGCAGCTGAGTTTCAGGGAATCGGCTTGGCTGAAGCATATCATCTGCAAGGCATTTTTCATTTTCCTTCCACAAGCTTGTGTGTTGAGGTTAGTTACCAAACACTTGCAAGTCTTACAGGACTCACATGGTTGCTTTGGCCCCAGAAAGGCCTTGTCTCTTGCACTAAGGCTCTGCCAAGAATGTTTTCCATGGTTCAAGATGAACAAGCATCACTTCCTTCAAAAATAAAAGGCGAACTCATGGATAATGCCCTGAGGCCGTGCTACTCCATCTCTGGACAGGCACACGAGCTCACTGTGCCAAGTGACTCACCACTAGATATTGCACACCAGCAATGGCTCCACCCTGGCTCTCAACCACTGCAAGGGACCTCAGCCTGTGTTCAGTTTATCCTAAACAAATTCATGCTTCAAAGCAGTGTTGCAGACAGACATGGATACATACATCTCTTTTTGGTCTTTAACTAATGTCTTCAAATGGATGTTTCACTAAGCATGGACATACATATATATTATCTGTTAAAAAAACCTAGTTTTTCTGCGTCGTGGTTTAAACTCAGCTGGTAATTTGGAACCACGCAGCCACTCACTCACTCACCACCTTTTTCCTCCCCCCACTCCCAGAGGGATGGGGAGGAGAATCAAAAGAAGGTAACTCTCATGGGTTGAGATAAGAGCAGTCCAGTAACTACAGTATAATACAAACCACTACTGCTACCACCAATTATAATAATGATGAGGGAAATAACAAGAGAATACAGTTGCTCACCACTCGCCGACCGATACCCAGCCCGACCCGAGCAGCGATCTAGGCCTTCCGGGTAACTCCCCCCAGTTTATATACTGGGCCTGACGTGCTGTGGTATGGAATACCCCTTTGGCCAGTTTGGGTCAGGTGTCCTGCCTCTGCTTCCTCCTGGCTTCCCCTCCTCTCTGGCAAAGCATGAGACTGAGAAAGTCCTTGGTCAGAGTAAACATTACTGAGCAACAACTAAAAACATCGGTGTTATCAGCATTGTTCCCAGACTGAAAGTCACAAACACAGCTCTGCACCAGCTACTAAGAAGGAGAAAAAATGACTGCTGTAGCTGAACCCAGGCCAGTATCCACCCCTTATTCCATACTATTCACACCATGCTCAGATCCCACATTTTTCAGTATCTCATCACTTTTGTCTCATTCTGAACCAATGTAACAACGATAAGAATTAGCAGGGAGAAGAACAGTCCCCTGTAGCCATGACACAGAAGGTAGAATTCTGTCCTTTAAAGACGCTACAACCTGTACACAGGTAGGAGTTCAGGATGTACCAGAAAATAACCACATGCAGAAAATACAGTGCAATGGCTGCATTTGTAAACCTTTGCAGGCGTCTAGAACCCACTCAAACCTCATCACAGTTCATGCAGCCACCCCAAAACCTAGTCATCACCCTATTAGTTCTAGTTATTCCCAGGTGATGACTGCACATGAGCAACACAGAAGTAAAATTCTGAATTATTTATGGTACTCAAAATACCCCAACAAAAATGCTGGCCCTTCTTGTGTTCACCCTGGCTCTTGGATTAGAAACAGAGGGTTTAAATTAGGATTAGGAGCAGCGTGGAAAGAGTTAGGACAAAGATTAGGATCCAACTATTTTTTTAGCAACCCACATCGCCTTGAATCATGTTTTATTTTTCACATGTCAAGCCACATACACATGGCTTCAGGAGATCTACATTTCATTCTCAACTCTTGTACAGATCTAATACAGCTGTGACCATGACACTTTATTTCTCTATGACTCAGTTTCCCATACATGAAAAAGCAGCTAACTTTCAAAATAGGTCATTAAGACAAAATGAATACCATGTGGATTGCTTAGCTATTATTGTGATGGTCTACATGAGCAGAGAAATAGCTCAAGGCAGTGCTCATTTAAAAGAGCGTGTAGGGCAAACCAGCTTTCTAGATCAAAATGAGAAAATCTAATTTCATCAGAAAGGTATTTTTACATTTATTTAATTATCTTGCAATTAATGCTTTCACTTTTTTTTTTTCCAAGGGAGGATGTTCAGTTTCCTGAAGTGATTCTACAGATGCCTCTTTTAAACCTTGATTTCTCTGAATGAACCAGCCAATTTCAGGACTAACTAATGATTATAACTGCCATTCATTCAGAAAAGCAATTTAATTTTGATCAGGACCTACCTTTCAGCTTTGAATTCAAATTAGGATAGATCACAATTTTTAATGTAGTTACTTTTAAAATGGACGAGATTTTGCTGCCTGCAAGAGACAGACTCTTACCATACCAAAAATTTGTGTTAGACAGTTGGTACTTGAAACACAATTATCATTAGAATGGATTGTAGCATTCATGTCCTGGAAACATGAAGAATAGAGACTAATGGATTAATCCATGGAGAGTGCCACAATGATCTTTACCTTGTCCTTGCTAGAATAGCCCTCCCACAATCCTTTTTTCCTTTATTCAACTTTTAACAAACAAGTATGCTCAAGCTGAATAGAATTCACTGAAATCAAAGTGGCCAAGAATCCTAAGCATGTCTTTAGCTGTATGGTGTGACATAGGTACTGGCACGTCTGACTTTGCTCCAGTAAGTCCAAAACTACCTTATAATATCTGCATGTAAGAGAATCTACATCTGAAAAATATGTTTCCAATATTTACATTAGATTTATTTTAATGAAAATGCACCATAAAAATAAAAAAGCCTGCACCCAGGAGCCCCCCCACTTGCATAATACTAAATATCTGAGATTGGGTGGAATCAAATTCCATTCTTTCCAGCTGCAGTGATTTTTTAAAAAATAATTTCAAGTGATAGCATTTATCATCATGCACTTCTCTAAAAGGAGAATACATTGTCTAGTTCACTGTATTTTAAAGCTCCTTTGATAGAGCCAGGAATTAGACATTTGCATGTGAAAAATTCTGCAGAGGAATGCTCTTAGGCCAGTAATTCTGCCAGCTTCAGCATAGTGACCAGTGAATAGAGGACTTGACATTATACACATTTCATTTCTACTACCTCACCAATAGTCTGTCTGAAATATATCCATCATAGATGCTAAATATATTTAGAGATCAGCTCTATAAAGATCACAAAAGTGATTAAATAACTCAGCAGGTGACTAGACTCATTGAGGTAAGGGATCACTTTTGGTCCAATGTTCCCAATTTCATTGCCTATGACCTTGGAGGAAAAAGTCAATATCTATGCTGCTCTAAAAGTATTTCATCCACATTTTTGCTTTGCTGCTAAAACAGTTAGTACAGCCTGCACAGGCCACCACCCTTTCAGCTGTCCAGCAACACTCTTTGTAACTCATAATAAAAAGCTGCATACACTGATCTATGAACATATAAATCAACAAGTCCATCTAAAACAGCTCTGCTCACGCATCATGTAGGTTTATAAGCTAGTGGGAAGATCTGGGGGCAAGATGTGTCTGGCATAATTCTGATACAAGTTCTGCCCAGTAGTTCAGTGCTTCTTAAACTTTGCAAAGTGTTGGGTGCTTTCACACTGGTGAACAACCTCATTATGGAGTGTCTGAAGCATAGGCCTAGCACAATTAATGAGACTTGGATAAAAAAAGGTGCCCAAGACCAGAAAGTGAACTGCAAAGGTATGAATTGTTCTTAGATACAGGTAAGCTAGCTCAGCTATAGTGGGTGTTTGAGCCTTACCTGTGCAGGAGAACTACAGAAGTATCTGACAATCAAGCAGATCTGGAAGGTATTAAGCAAATGAGCAAGTGCTTAAGATCACTTTCCTCCATTAACATCCATAACAGCCCTGGAATAGTATACATAATTGCATGCATAATGCCAAAATGGCCATTATTTTAATCCTGACTGGACTGCAATGTTACATGGAGGAAACACAGCTATGCCTATTCAGCATTATGTTTGACAAGAGGAATATCCAGAGAGTGCCTTCCTTCTTGTAACAGTTGGGTGGCATGATGTGTTGTTGGCCTTCAAATCATACTAAGCAAGCTGCATTAACAGACAGAAATAACCAACTGTACATCAAAACAGATTAGTTAAAACTTGACTTAAACTTTGGCATCCAGCATGTAGGATTTCAATTAGAGAGCCACTGCATAAACAAGATGAATATTCACTTTTAGAGGCACAAGTGTGAACTTAGTCCAACTGAGAACCTAATTCTAACAGATTTTTGCCCTGCAGCCAGATGGAAAGATGCAAGTTAACTTTAAAGAACAGGAAAAAAAAGAAAGAAATTTTATCACAGTTTACTGCAGAAACTTTAGATTGTTCACAACTTAGTTTCAAACCACTGCCTTTCTTACAAGAAAGAATGCACCAGCATTGAGTACTGGGGCAAAGTAGTACCTTTATGTAAGGGAATTGCAGTTTTTAAACAAAGATTTGCTAGGCTAAAAAAAATCAGATATATAGTTACAGTGGTCCATTTTCAAAGTATTAAGAGCAGCGAATGTTGTTTAAAGATTGCAGCACTACAAAGCAATGGAGCCTTCCAGTCCTTGCTGGCAGGAAGAGTATGGAATTGAGCTGAGCAAACGCAGCTTCAAAAGAAGTAAGTCTATAAAGTCCTCTTGACTTTTCTATAGAGGTGGAATTAATATAATTGCATCAAAAGAAGTCAGAGTTCCCACCCCACTTTCCTTACCAGCAGTGACTTTTCAGAAGGAGCAGAAAGGAGAAGTGCAATTGTAGAATGGGTATAGAAACAGAGTCCTATAACTCCGGAAAGGGCAGATGACAGGAGTGGCAGATTCAATCTGGTTTGCTTTTGTATTTTGCTATTTCATTAGAAAGGAAAACTAAAATACATTGCATGCCTTCTCCTTCCTGCACCTTCCTATGGAGTAATCATACCACAGTTTGGTGTCCTAGCAGGAACTGAAGCCTAAAGAATCAGCCTAAGCTTGAGACTTCAAGACATGTTGCAGCTTTCGCTCATCTGATACTCTGAGAAACACTGAATCCAGGTGACTGGAAATAAACGTTCTCAGTTAAATTATAAAATCATAATGAAAATTATGCATTTATAAATGCTTAATGTATTTGTATGTAAGCATACACATGAAATTATAACCCACCACTCTAGAAAACCATCTAGACCGAAAACCTAGTAACATTCTTCCTGAACTTCTCTCCCTCTTAGTTACCATTAGCTGAGACAATGTTTGTTGTCTTAATTAACAATGCAAGAAGTAGATAAGCTTTAACAAAGCACTTAATCCAAATAGCGTGCTTTGATCTAAACTGAAATAGCCATTCCACCTGAAATACATATCAAGTATGAAGTACCATGCTAATACAGTACCTATATGTGCAGACTGTAAATAGCCATGTATAAGGCGAAGTCAGAAGTAATAAAGCCAAAGTTCTGCTGAAATGAAAATTAGGAGAATTGCTGTAATGTTGGAGGCAAGTTTTTGCCTATTTCTGTTTGTCTGTGGAATTCACTACAGGCAAAAAAGCCCGAGTTATTCCATGTGTGATTATGTGACAAAATGAGAAAGATATTCTGTACCAACAGCTCCTTAACATGTCTGCATCACTGAGCAATACTGTGAAGGCTGTTTAGACCTCTTTCTTATTTTTGGGCATACCTGGAAACACAGATCGCCTGACAAAACCCCCACATATTTCCATCTGTTGAAATTAAGTTTCAGCTTCGCATATCTAAAAGAGCAGAACAGGAGGCAGTGTTGTCTTCAGAGATGTAAAGCATCAGAGTAACAGAAACTCGGGCTGACAACTGGCTGGATTTGTTCAGTGTTTGGAACAATCTAGTGGAAACAAAAGGAATTTAGAACCTAGAATTGTTTTTGATTGTTATTTTTCAACTAAAGCATGGAAAAAAATTACCACAGAAGAGAAGACTCTATTGAAAAAGATGCAACACTATCAGTTTTGGATCAAAATCATTGTCTCGTTAAAACTGAATATATTATTTCAAAATCATGGTCAATGAAAAGAGCTCAGACACCCTTTTTATTCGAGGTGCTCCACTCAGTTTTTTTACTCAGTAACATTTTACTTGTTCAGTGAGAGTTTTCAAATGATCTTATTGACAATTTTTGCAGAAGTTACATCGAAATGGTAGCCTGACATCTAAATGAGAAAAGATTCTGACATATGGAAAAATTAAAGATTTTTATACAGCTCCTGTGTATTCTGACAGACAAAACCAAGTCAAAATACCAAATATCACTCATGTCCTGCAGTCTGAAGTTGAAGGCTTAAGCTTCAGCCCTCACCCTGCAGTGCTCATACAGTCAGGTGCGTAGAAGCAATTCCCTTTGAGTTCAGCAAGGCTCAGCCTGATGGTTTGAGATTTAGTGTGTACAAAGCACATCCTGGCTCATTCTAGCACAGCAGATGGGAGTGTATCATGGCAGTCAGAACCAGAGTTTTTACAGCAAGTTTTTAACTATTCTTTTTAATTCTACTGCAGCTGGGAAACAGTTTGCTCTTTGCATTAGACATCTTGGACTACCAACAGCCTTTCTGCTAAGCCCCCATCCCTCCCATCCTGCCACACACTCAATCCCAACATTCAGAGTGGCTGTTGGCCAGTGAAACTCAAGTGTTCATGGTCTTTCTCTCTCTACCCAGAAGCCCTATTTTATACCATCATCCTAATTTTTCTTAAGCCTGGTTACAAGAGACATATCTGGTCTGGAGGATCTAGAATTTCCCAAATCCTACTTACATCCTAACTCCCTGATGCAGAATCTGTGGTGCCATGAGAAGAGATTAACCTAAAATGTCAACATATTCCTCAGAGGACACAACTGAAGTCTAATACAACTGCTGACTCAAAACCACTACCCAGCTTTTCATAGAATCATATAGTAGTTCGGGTTAGAAAGGACCTCAAAGCTCATCTAGTTCCAACCCCCCTGCCACAGGCAGGGACACCTTCCACTGACAAGGAGGCAGGGTATCTCATAGGAACACAGAAGATAAGCTCCTAGTTACAGCCTGGGTTGGCAAAGAGAAATCACATCTCTAGAGAAGAATAGAAGAAGCAAACATGGGAGTTGTTATTTCAAGTACACAAGGTTATAAAAGGCAACTGGCATTTCTATTCCTTCATAAATAATATTAACAAATATTTAGTCTATTAAAATATTGGCTGGTACATAGCAGGAAAACAAAAAGCAGTATCATAACTGATGTTTTAGAAATGATATAGCTGCACCTCTTCATTATCTGTTGCTTTCTAGTTCTAGCAAACTTCTGAAGCCTCACTGGTCATCACACATGCATGGGGTGGCAGGATAAGTTCCTTAGTCCACTTAGTTAAACTTAGATTTCAGATACTAATACATAAGGTAGCACAAGCATTTCCAAAGAACATGAAAACATCAAGTTTGGTTCTTAAGTTATAAAACTATAACACAGCAGCACAGCCAATCTGAACCTTCACAGATCTGTAAGTAGATAGCTATAAATTGCAGTATATTCTGACATTCTTTACCAACTACAACATTAAGCTGACAAATTATACTAATACAGTGTGATTTCAAGGTGTATCCACATTTGCAGCATGTGTAAATTTCTCAAATAGAATCCGATGTTTGCTAATATGGTATGATCTAAGTTAATAAGATCAAATTATGTCTGATCATACTACATTAGTAAATGTCACATCAAATTAGTCATTTTCAGAATTATAATGAAGCACAGAAAGCAACCAAAAATAACTTTTCCAACACGAGTAAGCAGTGCTGAAACTGAAAACTGAGCTAAATACCAAGCCCCTAGAGAATGCTTTTTGAATTCAAGGTTAGCTGAATTTTCAGTCTTCTTTCAGAGAGCTGTCATACATTACTTAAATAATGCTTTAAGTCACAGTAGAGTCTTGTCCAAAGGTCACTAACAGTGGCTGAAGATGAGGTCAAGAACTAGGAGAAGCTGGCAAAATCTCTACTGAAAGGCTGTTAGTTCAGGAGTAGTCATCTTTCTGCATGGTTGTGCTCACTGTAATGATTCCAAGGAGAAATATTCATGAAAATCCACTGAATGGGAGTTTTGAAAGAGAGAGAAAGCACTTTTAACAGGAAGTTGCATAAGCACTTATTAAACTTTCTTCCTTTCAAGTGTTTTACCTGGACTGTTGTAATTATTCAGGCTTTGTAAGATTTCATTTTTCCTTTCTGTTACTGAACCCAAGTACCTGTCAGGTGTACATTTGGTATCATCCCATTTATTTGTGAACAGAGTGTGTTTGGTTTCTTTGAACACAGTAGGAAAAACAAACAGCTTCTTAGCTCAGGAAGCCCTGAGTCTGCCCTCAGCAAGTTCATCAGCCTGACATCCCTGGCCATATGCTGGATTTCAGACCCACAGGATACATTCTGCCACCAATTTAGAAAGCTTCCTACAGATTTCCTCCATGTCCCTACATCTAAATGTAGAGAATATGTCTCAAATGACCACATTCAAGCTGACCTGTCATGCAGCAGTGGGTTCCCAAATAGGGTGCCCGCAATTTTAAAGCCTACCCTAAAAATAGAAGGCTGAAGTCAGTCCTGTCAGGCCTCAAGGATGTCTCGCACATAACCTTTCCCAGACCCTTTAACAAGGCCAAAAACCAACCCTGGCATATGGCAATATGGCAGAAGCATAAAGAGCAGAAATTTGAAGGAACATTCAACTGTCTTGCGTTCACTGGGAACATGGGGAATACATACCTCTCCAAAGCTCCCCATCGTCTACTTCTTTGTGCAAAGAGAGGAAAGAAAATCAACCCAAGACAGCCCAGTATAGGCAGCATAGGACAGGAGAGATTTCTTCTGCAAAGCTGAACATTCTCCCTGATGGAGAAGGAATTTTGTCCTTATGCCACCAGGTAAACCAGTGCCAAGTTTTTTGTCCCTTTTGATGAACTAAAAGACCCCGGAAGGCAACAAATACTTGAGTAATTTAATTTCTACCCTAAGTTAAAATATAGCTACACAGCTATAGCTATCTAAGTCTTCTGCATAAATCACCTTTATTCCCAGGTGAATAAATTAGTGCCAGTGAAAGCATTGCAAGCTCCAAACAAAAAGCATTTTTCCGTATGGTGTTTAAGAAAGTGAAGGCCAAAGCAGTGGTGAATACCTAAGTTAACAGTTCAGTGTTTTCTTAAAGAGATAGATTAAAAAACACACTAAAGATGTCCACTGTTAGAAGGAGAATTTCTAGCTACTTTCTCAGAAGGTGGAACATATGTTCATTATTATGACCTATAGTGTTTGATATTAATTTTCTTGATTTAGTATACACTGGCATATGCTTCAGAGTATTTTTCCCCCACAATGGTTTTACCAGATCCTGTTGTTCATGAGCTTTGTTTATTTGCTTGATATTTGTTTCTTTTTAATCCAAGCTGTCTGCATGAATTTTAACTGAATTATGGGTGTTTATATAAGGCTGTCTGTTCGGGGACAAAGTTATTGATCCCTAGAGAAAGCATTGTTCCTATCCTGTCTGTATTTCAGCAGATTAGGTTTAAACCAGACCTATCATCAAAATACACTCAATAGCACACAAGTTTTACATGTGTTTTAGTTTGAATGGAGTTGTTATAGTAGACCAGCTTTTTGTTATTAGTAATTATGAATACTTCTGTTGGATTCTGGTATGCCAATGGACTAGGAACCCTTTGTTGTCTTTAAGCTAATGTCTACATTATTCTGCATTTTTTCCTTCTTCTAATCCTTCCTCTATCCTGAAGGATTTCAGCAACGTTTTACTGTCATTCCATTATGAAACTTGCTTTCCCTTGAGCATGTGGCAATTTCATTAGGTACCTGAGGATCGTATAAAAATCAAATAACAACATAAGCTCAGCCAAAGAAAAAAAAAAGAAAATAAACCATTTCTTCTTAGCTCAAGACAAAAATAAAAGCACATGGGAGGAGGAGGGGAAAGAAAGAGAAAAATAAGGGAAGCATTATTTGCTGCATTTTGTTTAACTCCTTACTGGCTCTATTTTGTGGTGGATCTCAGATGGCGGCTGTGCAGTAGCAGCAGCCAGGCAGATCACTCCTGTAGTTGTCCACAAGCCCTTCTCCAGCCTGTGGCCTGGAATGGGGCACTGTGAGGCCAGGTGCATCCCCTCACCATCAACTCTGCTCTAGAACTGTCAACAGCAAGTGTAACTTGAAGGGGCAGCATTAACTATTTTTGTATGGGTGCTTTTACCTCTTTCAGATGGAAACACAAGCTACATGCTACAGTCATGTCTTTCCTCATGCCTCCCACCTGCTCCTTCTGGCTGAACACAGCTTGAAATTAAAGTGTTGGAGGAAGTCAAGTGAAATTACATAGGACTGGACCTGATGACCCAGAAGACACTTCTGATCTTTTCCCAGGGAAATTGTCTCAGCTAATCCAGAAAAACACAGTCACATGTCACAGACTGCTCTACAAACTTCTGTGGTTCTGTCTCTGACCAGATCAGACTGCCTTGGGCAGCCTCACTGTTTTAATGGGACAAGGAAGAACTTCCAGCATTTTAGCAGTGCAAAACCCTATTCTTCTCATCATATCAAGTTAAACAAGAGGTTCCTTCTCCTTTGGACCTGTTAATTACATGCTTGAGAGTTTTCTGAAATATTATTTGGCTATACATAGACATGACTGATGAGGGTTGTCCTATTGACCTCTGCTTGTAGGACCCAAGAGCCCCTCGTCTTACCACCTCATTCACATTCATTTGAAGTAGTTATTCAGAAACTCGAGGTTGGACATGTAGTGTTTGCATTTACCAGATAAGCAATCTGAACATAGCAAACACCATCTAAAAATGGGTATAAATCAGGAGCAAACCACTCAAGCCAGCTTTCTGTGTAGCATCACTGTACAAAAGTTTGAAAATACATATATGTTCCAGCTAATTAAGCACAGTTCAATGACACCAATACAGTAAGCAGCATCGCAAAGCTGGCAACAAAGAAAACTACTTGGCAGAGAAGGCACTGTGTGCTGCTAATGCTGTATAACATTTTAATCAAAGCCAGGTTTCCACAAGTCACAAGCCCAAATCTCTTGGCTTTGGCTTATATCCTGGGTAATTTTTCTGTTACACCCAAGCCCATCTCTTAGGGTATAACACTGCTATGATTTTACATACACATATACCCTGGAGAAAAGTAACATCAGTGAACAGCAACATCAATAAAATAAGCTTTTCACACATTAATTTGTGGCCACTATGCATGGACAGTACCACACAGGCCTTTGCCAGGCACAGAAAAATGGAACACAAACTGGTCTTGTAGCATGTCAGTACAACAGCTGTGATGGATCACATTTTTCCAAAAAGGAGATTTTTAAAGTTGAAAATGGCTTATATAAAATTGGCTTAAAATGACTTAGTACCGAATTTAATCGAATTGTTCCTAAATAACTTTTTAGAATAGGGTTAAAAGACAGCAGAAACAGTTTTTCCTTGTGTTTCAGTATCTTGACCAGGATTTTCAAAGCAAAAAGCATTTAATTGGCCAATGCTCATGAGGCCTGAGTGAGAACTAGGCAAACCTGAATAGGTTTTGATAAATGCAGTTTAATATTTAGGAGTAGAAATAAAATTTCTCCTTTTGTTTTTAAAAGCAAGTCATGTTTACGAGCAAGAAAATTAAAACAAGTCTTTGTTGATCACAGGAGAATTAAGATATACTTGAAATATGCAAACCCTTTGCTTTTAATTCCTCCAGAGTTACCCACCCTGAGTGCTTGCCCTGCCTGACCTTTCCAAGAAGCAGTCCTTCCCTATAAAACTATTCACACCCCTTGGACACAAGAAGTGCCTACATGAAGACAGACATCTAGGAACAGACCAGCACCCAGGCAACAGCAGGACTTATTGAAGAAAGGTTTCGGTGAACACAAGGATTTTCTTCACTGCAAGCGCAGCTAAAGCTCTGGGCTGGTCTGTGTGTCCCGGCCAGCCCAGGCATATGCTACAAGATCTCAGTTTTATTATCTTCGGCATTACTGAACAATCGATTCCAGCCTCATCTGGTGCCCTTGAATTAAGCAATGTAACAGCATTTTCATCTTTGTTTCCTAATGAGCAGCTCTCAGTGACCTTCATGAACCAAGGTTGGTCACGTGTATTATTCTTGGTCCAAGTACATTACACAACCCAACAGGACAGACAAGACTAGTTCTACTGCTCCACTTACACTAGCAGCACCCTCGTGCTTACTCTGTGACAGGCTGCTCATTTTAAAACTCTTCAGCCACTGAAGTATCTTTCCGTTTTAACATTAGATGAAATGCAGACCTGTGTTTAAAGCAGTGGAAGACAAGGGTGGTCTAGGATTTAAGCGGCCATCCAAAGCCTAATTACTCTTCTGTTTCTTTGCCAAGGCTAATCCACAGCTGGCCTATGCCTACAGCACACCAGACAGACACAAGGTTCAGCCCATTCTTTGCGCATCTGCTCCAGGGTGGGATTAAACAGACACATACAACATCTGTTTCCTTCTGTAGAGCTGTTTTGCAAAGAGACAAAGAATATCCCTATATCCCTCTTACACGTGTGCACTGATAATTAGCGAGCCCTGTACAGTCAATTGCCCTTTCCAAGAGACAAAAACCCCAAGATTACTCACTCTTCTTTCATACTGTACAGGCTGTTTTCAAGGTAGAGACCATATCTGGCCAGAAGAACTAAAATAAAGCCCTTATCCCAGCCTCTCACAATTCTGAGTATTTATCTTACCTTATAAAGCTCCATGATACCAGAATTCTTCTGAATATCTGCTTGCAGAAATGAGTAGTCAGGTGGACACTAGCCTCCTCCCCTGCAGGACAGATAAGGCACAGAAGGGTTGCAGTGAGGTCTTACTACCAGGACTGAGTCCTGCTCTGGGGAAACTACCTTTTTGCTTAAAAATCTAGACATCAACAAAGACCACTTAATAAAAAAACAGAAGCCTGAGGTCTGCAGACATGTTTGTATAAAGCTTTCTATTAAGATACCTGACGTTATCTCAGCTCTATTGGTCTGTTTCATCAGTATTTGTTTCTTTTCCTCTGATTCCCTTCTCTGGTTTAATCTCCTGAAATATCTTCTGCCCATTTGATTTTTTCTTTTGTGGAAAAGCATAGAAGCAGGAAGCAAACAGAGCTTCCTAGGATCAGCATCCAAATAGTCCCCCCAAAACCCAAGGCAACCAGGCTTAGAGCATTACAAAAAAGGCAATTCTGCTACTTTACCTAACACCAACTACCCTCGTAAGAGAAAGAAAAGGAAAAGAAGTTAAAAAGCGCAATTTTCTCCCTACCTCAAACCTTCACCAAGTCCAGCCTCCACACACCTCAGTTTCAAACAAGTTTGCTGGAGCAAAGTTGTTTTATGTATAAGGGAATCCCCTAATTCAAGACAGCTGTCCCTGCCCTGACACCCCTCTCCATGTACTTAGGGCATACAGCTGTGGTCTCTCTTCTGCTATAAAGACTTAATCCCTTCCCTCCTAATCCCAGATGAAGGCTACAGACACTAGAGCAGACAGAAAGTGAACGAGACCAATGATGTTTCATGAAACCTTGTGCATGTGATTGCTATCAACTTTACAGCTGAAACAGATTCAGTTTCCAAACAGAAACAATTGTCAGACATTGCTCTTCACCTGTGGAGTGACCACACCACATGTCATTCTGGTTTCCCCTTTTAATTCCAGTTTTCTTCTTTTCTGGGATTTCAGCACCTGGCAATGAAACATGGTCTCCAGAGGTTCCTGAACAATGCTGAGTTCAGTAGATCCACAGCATACAGAATAGAGATAACAGATGGTGAGTTTGCATTAGTGTGATAGTTCAAGAGAGATAGACACTTTAAAGACAATGTCCCAAAGGCCCTCAAGTTCGGTTCATCCTGCAGAGAGGTACAGGGCACATGAACTGGACTGCTTAGGTAACTTCAGAAGTATTACTCCATGTGCCAGAGAAAAATATCTCCCTGATAGCAAAGGTACTGCCAGTAATCGCAAAAACGAGGTGGCAGAGAAAGATGGAGTAGGTGTTGTCATGGAATAGACCATGTTTCTTCATTCAGGTTAATGTGCTAGCTGAAGATGGAAGGGAGATAGTGCAAATCCCATGAGAGATGAGTGTATGTCCCCCATCTTCTGTGAAAGCATTTTGCTTCCTCACCCTCAATATTTCCCACACATATGCTCAATTCTAAGCCTTTTGACTTTAATCTTCTTTAAGGACCCTATCTCATTCTCCACTATACCACTGTACATGGGGCAAATTTAGTGGTTTGCAGTGGTTTTACTGGAAGGACAAAAAGGCCTATGTGGAATTACAGAAAATGGATTCTTTCAAGAAAAAAACAACCAACCAACAACTTACAAAAACACAGGGTCCAGCCTGAAGCTTACTGTAGCCTGTGTGAATCAGGAGTAACGTGGAAAGCTGATGGACTTAAATGGACAGAAGTCAGAGCAGAGAAGAAAGCAGACTTTTTAGCCTCGTAAAAACCAGTATGTGTATGTGCATTTATCCAAAGGCATTAAGGAGGGGGTTTAGTCCCCACTAGTGCCAACAGCTGAGACACACTCTCACTTTTCACGATACCAATCATACGCCTCAAGACACCTTCACTCTCCTATCAAGAGAGAGCTGCATCTGCTCTTAGCACACTTCAGATCTGATTTTGGACTCTGGTTTGCCCTGCAAGCTCCTGCGTGCCATTTGGCAAGGGTTTACATCATTATAAGCAATTAATCTGTGGCCTTCTCCCTTCGTATTGGGAAGAACAAGCTACAACTGTACTCAGCACACACCCTCAGTGGGCTGCAGCTTTTTATCCTACATCTGGATCTGCTCACTAAGGAAGCCAAGCACTGTAAATATATTTTAAAAACACCAAGACTTGTAAACGCTTCAAGAAATTATTACTGTCTCTAAGGGATCGAGAAGAAATATGCCCTTTCAGAAATGTGAACCATCTGACCCCAGCAAACATTAAAAAAAAGAACAAATGAGGGCAAGAAACTGCTGTTGCTTACAGTTAGCTTAATCCTAACTGCAGTACATCGACCTGATGCTGCTAGGAGTGCATCAAATGTCACTGCATGTTGACCCCTCTTATAGATGTCAGAGACAGACGATCCCTTCGCATTTTCCAGCAGCTGAAACTTGTGTGGGCTTCAATACTGTAATCAGGTGGGCAACGATACTGGAGGCTTCCTGGTACATGGCTACATGGGAATGATTAGTTTAATTAATTTCTGGGTCATTATAGGGATCGATGCTGATGTTGTGGCCCATTAAGCTGCTTTGGTTTGCCCCAGAGCACTTGGTCATTATTAGGACAGAGTCAATAAGCCACACCACACAACCATTATCAATAGATGAAAAAGAATTTTGAAGGAAAAAAAAAAAAAAAAAAAAAGATGGATTTTGACCTCACTTCAATCAATAATTTCCCAGAAATTGGTGGAATTCCCTGATGCAAAATCAATGTGAGCAAGTTAAAAATTGAGTTGTTTTGCTTTGTCAAGGAGATAAAATGAAGAGCTCAGACTATGCCTTTAAAGAGAGACATTTATAGATTAAATTTTATTTGCAATATCTCTTCTCCATCGAAATATTTGTGTTCAAGGGGAGGGGTGGGGAGAGAGGAATTTTGCATGTCTACCTGAACAGCACCTTTGATAGTGCTTTAGGTCAATCACCATTCACAAAAATATTTATCCTTTATTCTCACCTAAGATAAAGTAACTGATGCTCCATTTAAAACCTGTATTTTCTTTTAGGACACAGCATTGGCAACATCTGACATTTAATCCCCATGGTTTTAGCCTAACATATAGCCTGGTCCAAATGCCACTCATGGGGATGTGAGTATCTTTAAGCAAGCAGCCCCATTACCCCATGCATTTTGTGTAAGTGCATATCATTCCAGGTGCACTTTTGAGTGATGTTAGCATCAGGCTATCTCACCCTGAGCTATAACATTCCATGGAATAAACCCCAGTGTGGGGAGAAAAACTGTTGAAGGATATATAGATGGACCAACTCCATACAGTAGGTCTTTCCAAATCATAGACTGAAATTCATACATAGGTAAAATAAGACTTTTTTGCTAGTGATCCTTTGAAAAAGTTCCAAGATGGTTTTAGATTACTAACTGGCAAATACCAAAGTACATTTCACATAGGACTAGAAGATACCACACATAGTAGGTAAATGCATGCTCTTCTGAGTTCAGATAGAACTAGTTTGTATGGCACCATTCAGTAAAGCAAACAGCAGGTTGTAAAATCATAGTTATATGCATTAACTCCCTTGCAATGCACAAGCAAAAGAGGATCCACTTATGGCTGCAAGTTAAGAAGTTATAGAAAGCTCTTCCTTCAAGTCCAGGCAGGACAGGAGGTTGGTGAAACTAGTTCTCACCTCCAGAGCTTGAATTTGTGTTTGACCACTCATCCGAGGAAGGCGAGTCAGTCATATAGTCACACACTTGTGAACATAATAAACCCCATGAATGTTACAAAACAGCGAAGCACACCTTGATGTACCAATATGCCTCTGCTTAAAATGTCAAAGGAAGCTTTTGGTGAAAGAATAAGATGGTGTGCTGACTAGTCTCTGAGAGCTCAGCATACCTGTAAGTCCATGGTATCTGCACAGCAAGTCAGAGGCCATGATCTTCGAAGGGTACGGGCAGGAATTGCTGCAGCATTACCTTCAGCATGAACCTGCGGGCACTCGGTTATTTCATAGTAATTGCCTGTTTCTAGCTGTTACAGCATTTTCTGCATATAAGAAAGTTCCCTTCTTAACTAAGGCACTGCTCATCTACTGGGTAGCTGGTAAGAAGCAGCTCTTAGGGGTAGTCAAAGAGCTGCAACTTCAACACCTCATTTTCACTGTAGTGATTTGTTAAGCTCCTTGTTCTGTAAGGACATTACAGCTCCAACAGCAATTTGTAATCACTGATAACCGGTACTGGTGCTCCCTTGAGCTTCTCTGAAAATCCTAGCCAGAACTGTTATCTCCTTTAGCTATCAACTATCTCATTCACCTACAATGTAAGCCCATAAGATGGAAACACTAAGAAAACTCATTCCACTACGGTTTTTAGGGTTTGGGGTTTTTTCCTTTCTCTCTCTTTTTCCCCCCCCCCTGCAAAATAGTACATCTGTGCCTGCAGTAGTTCATTTTAGAGTTGTGGCATTTCGCAAGCCCCCAGAAGCCCAAGTGTTCACTATCAGTACAAGCCAATGAGCAGGAAGGGGACTGACAGCGTGACACTGAACCCACCTCTTCAGGCTAAATCTTTGCAAAGAGGGAAAAAATGTGATAGCTGAGAAAAGATGCAGATAGAAACTTCACAGCCATTCTGCCCACCCAACCGAATATCCGCTCCTATCCCCATTTCAACTCTTCTCCAGTTAATGGTTGCTTTGTAATGAATGTTGACTGTTAGGATGGGAAACACTGTCAGCATGGAGTAAAGGTGGTGATTAAGAACACAGATTTGTTTCCAAATTATCTGTAAAAAATACTGCAGCATCATTATAAACCTCCAACGGCTTTAGGCGATTCAATCTCCAACACCATTTATAAACTGTTTTGCAACAGCTACCCAAAGGATGGTAGTGACAGCAAGATGCGATGACAAATTTTGCTCTGTGGACTCACGGTGGGATTCTTTGCCTCTACCTTTCACCATTTAATGAAAGTAAAATTATCATTGCTGTGAATTTTGTGCAGTTGAGGGTGCACCAGAAAGGTTGGGGCAGAAGTTCAGGCCTGAGAACAATAAGGACTGTTTATCCAATCAGTGCACGAAGCCAGACTCCATGAGACAGAGCAGCAGCTCTGCTGCCTTGCAGATGTATCTGCATGTGTCACATATCTGTGCTTCCAAAAAGCCACATGAATTGGTATTGTGTACATTTTAATGTTTTGTTTGTTCTCCTTCCTTCTAAGAGAATAATTATGGTCTTAACTCCTCTCATTCATTAAATCAAACCTTGCCCCCAGCACCATGAAGAGTATTCCCCACTAGATAGACTTGCTCCTATGCTGAGACCTTGTCAGCTCAGTTTCAGCCCAAAGCAAAATTTTCTGGCTGGGTTTATAAGCTCTTCAAATATAAGGGTATTATAATGGAAATTGCAATTCTGCCTCAACTCTGAGAGCCTGCCTGCCCTGCAATGAGATGTTCAGAACCCTACTAGACTACTACACATGCCCTTGCACAGTATGAAATGACAACTTTCTAGTGACAGCCAAACCTCATGACTCAATACAACTGTGTGGTTCATTGCTCTACTGATCTGTTTTTGTAGGAGAATAATTAATTCACAGTGACTGACATGGCTTTATTTCCACCCCATCACTGACATCTTGTCTGAGTTACATCATATCCCACAAATTGCCTGTCTTTTTTGGCTGCTGATGCTCTCTATTCCCTCTTCCTTACTATGATACTCATCATAACCTGCTCTCTAATACTAAGGCCAAGACTCCTGTTGTGTTTCCAGGTAATGTATTCTTTTACTGAGTGATTCATTGGGGAGGAGAGAGGGAAGAGAGAAGGAAAAGCCTTAAGAGGAAAAATATCCAAGTTCCATGATTTCAGCGGCTCTGAAACAGCTCCAAAATTCCTTGGTGTTCTGGAGGTCTTTCCCTGAATGATGAAAGCACAGGTCTTTTGTACTGTTTGCTTTCTTTTGCAATATTTTATGATTCTCATATATTCTGAGTTGTGTTGATTTGTGACTAGTTTTTCATCATTACCCCAGGAGGAATTTTCTCTGGAAACATAGGAAAGAAACTACGCCCTGAAGTGAGACACTGCAAAGGAGCAACTGCCATCAGACGATGGATTCTGTTATTTACCCATTTCTTGCAGAATACTACAGTATTTGATCACCTCCCAGAATGATAAAGTGGAAATAAAAGCATCTTCCTTCTCCTCCCTCCCCTTCCCATTTATCTGCTGCATCAGCTCTGCAGGCTATTAGATACTGAGAAAGAAACACAGTCTTCCCCAGCCAGAAAAGTAGGCTCTGTGATTAAAGAGGTAAATGTGGATGCAAAACATGTCAGCTCAATTCCATCCTCCAACATATACTTTCTGGAGCAAACTGCCTATTACAGAGCATCCGAAGTCCCTTGATCTGTGAGTGAAACCAATAGAAATTATAGATCTAAATCTTGTTAGGAAACAAGACTCCAGTCTCTTTCTGTCTCAGATGCAATCTGTGAAATGAGGATATTAGCATCTCCCAGCTCACAGGCAATAACTGATCCATATAGATATAGAAAGTACTCAGATTCTGATGCTATGGGAGCTGTTGAAATATCTACAAATGACGACTCCATCTCCTTGCTCTGGGGTTATTCCTGATTTACAGAAATATGAATGAGACCAATTTCTCACCATTCATATTTGAGAATACCTCCACAAAAACAGTGATTCCTTGAGCACTAGAATTCAGGATCCCAATTTCCTATGGATTTGCATCTCTATGCTACGAGTCCCTCTGGATCCTCTAATAAGCACAGATTTCATGACACAGCCATTCTTTTAACCGGGCACTAATAGGATTTCTCCTCTTTAAGCAGCCGTCTACATTCATGAAATGTGTTGAGATTTTTCTCCCTTCCTGTCTAACTGGCCACCAAGGCCTGTTTCCACTAAGAAATTACCTTTGCTAATTTAAAACATTCATATCCTCAGCTGCTGTAGCAGAAAAGGTATAAAGCCTAATACAATTAGTTTCAAGCCAGCTTTTCTTACATTAGAAAAAACTGTACTTTGCTTTCAGTTCTGACCTCCCAAAAGACTTTCAGTATTTCAGATTCTGTTGGTATATCTCTGGAGCTATACCGACATCAAATCAGCATAAGTTAAGTGAGAATCAGTTAATGGAAATCTAATCTATATCACTTAAAATTTTGTTTATCAAGATCTTGGCTTCACTATACAATGTAAGAGGTAGATACAGAGTATTCTCACTACAGCTAGTAGAACTATTCCCAGTGTGCTACTATAACTAAAAGCAAATACTGCAGATATATCTGATCTAGGAAAAGTGGGTAAAATCATAGAATAGAATGATAGAATCAGCTAGGTTGGAAAAGACCTTTAAGATCATCAAGTCCAACCATTACCCCAGGACTACCAAGACCACCACTAAACCATGTCATTGAGGACCTCATCTACATGGTTTTTGAACACTTGCAGGGACAGTGACTCTACCACTGCCCTGACCACCCTGTCTGTGAAGAAATTGTTCCCAATATCCAATCTAAACCTCCCTTGGCACAGCTTGAGGCTGTTATCTCTTGCTCTATCACTTGTCACTTGGGAGAAGAGATGAATCCCCACCTCACTGCAATTTCCTTTCAGGTAGTTGTAGAGAGTGATAAGGTCCCCCCTGAGCCTTCCCTTCTCCACATTAAACCTCCCTCAGTTCTCTCAGCCACTCCCCATCACACTTGTGCTCCAGACCCTTCACCTGCTCCATTGATCTCTGGATCTGCTCCAGCACCTCAACGTCTCTCTTGCAGTGAGGTGCCCAGAACCGAACATAGGATTCGAGGTTCAAACTCACCAGTGTGGAATACAGGGGATAATCACTGTCCTGGTCCTGCTGGCTACACTATTGCTGACACAAGCCAGGATTTGCCGATACAATGCCACTGGCCTTGGCCACAAGCTGCCTCATGTTCAGCTGCTGTTGACCAACATCCACTGGTCCTTTCCCACTGGGCACCTTTCCAGCCACTCTTCCCACAGCATTGGTTGCTGTGGCCCAAATGCAGGACCCAGCACTTTGCTTTGTTGAACTTCAACCCATTGGCCACAGCCCATCAATCCAGCTTGTCCAGATACCCCTGCAGAGCCTTCCTATCCTTCAGCAGACCAACACTCCCAGCCAACCTGGTGTCATCTGCAAATTTACTGAGAGTGCGCTCAATCCCTTCATCCAGATCATCAATAAAGACATTAAACAACATAGGCCCTGACATGAAGCCCTGACTAAGCTCCTCCTGTTTGCTGCCCCTACTGCAGGCACTGGCATAAATGCATTTAAGTTGCCCGTGGATCTGGACACCAACAGCAGCATGCTATCCCGTGGCTCATTTCTGGGAAGCCTGGTGTCATTCACTTCCCCCTTCAAAATCCTGCTTTCAACTTTGTAGTTGAATGCATAAGGCAGTAATTTTACCCTGAGTTTTCTTGGGAGCAAGAGTGATTTCAGCAGCTTAGAAGGGTGCTTTCATGTCCCGTATTGTTCCATAAAGGAAAATTAAAGCAGCAAAAGCTAATTTTCTTTGGAACTGGCTCTTGACTAGGTTTATAAAGGCTTGTAATAAAGAAGCACCAACTTTGAAACATGTATACATGGCCAGTTTTGAACGATAAGATTCTGTTGCAGTCCGTATTTTTTACCCATGTTTTTGCTTCCAAAAGCAAATGGCTCTTTTTTTGGATAATATATAGAACAATGTCATCTGGATAGCTTTCACATTAGGTGCCATTTTATGAAGCTGAGTTTCTTATTCTTGGCTACTCACACTAAGGCTGCAGTTCTTATGAGCACATTTTAATGTATCAATGAATATTCAGAACAAAAAACCTAGAATTATCCCATCATCAGAAATCCTTATGAGCTCGATTTTTTTACTGTTTCTGTTATGTAGGATTATGGTTTCCATAGAAAAAATAAAACAAGGTTTTATTTTTTTTTTAATAATTTCCTTTTCTTCCATAGTTTGTTTCTGGAATAGTAAATCTTGTATGTTTTTTTCTTTTTGTTTGTTTTGGATTGTTTTTTAGCCTGAGCTGGTTTTGGTTTTGTTTTTTAACCAACAAGCATTTGTTGTGTATTATAAATTGGAATGGAATTTGCCTGTTCCTACGAATGCGTTAACCTGCTAGCCAGATGCGTAGCTTGGCACACTGACTTAATGCTAGTTCTCTTACGTAAAGACCCACAAGACAGTCTGGGGCCTGATCTGTGTTATCTAGCAAGGCAAAATTCTTACAATATCAACCAGTATCATATAAAGGTTCCTTTCCTCCACATTTTTTTCAAAGCATTGAGAAAACCTTATAAACAATTCATGTGAAAGCATTGAAGTGCCTATTAAAGATGCTCAAGTGGGGAAATATTCACCAGCATGAAGTAGCCAAAAAAAGAATTATCTGTTTCTCACTGATACTCAGAGATCTGCTACTTACTCACAAGACAATGAGATGACATGTCAGTGTTTTTCCATTTGCCAGAAAGTATGTGTGTGTTTATCAAGGCAACATGAGTGTATAATTCTCAAGGCAGGATTTTATTTTTTTTTCAATTCAAAACCGCAAAAAGGCATCAATTCCTCCACCTTCAGAAATAGTATTTTCTTTTGAAAAAGCATTTTGATTGAAAATTCCTACTCAGCTCTTCTTTGCATAAATTCTCATAGAAGTAGAAAGAGTAGTGTGAACTCTCTCATGCTTCTCAGTGGGTGATAGCATCTCTTGAGGGCAGAAACTCTTTCCAAAGTCTCTTGTACAGAGCAACACCAGCCTCCAAGGACTGTGCACAGATGTGTGTCATGGTCCTTGCAGGATCAAGGTCTTACCTGGTATTTCTGAATATTCATTTACATAATCATCTGTGAAGAAACATGCTCTAAGTATTTTGCTCCATTTAGGCCCCTAATCTCAACTGAGGAATGGGGAAGAAGAGACAGAATTTACACCAAGACAGAAAGGAGCTACGCTTTATAAAAGTCTCTGTCCATCAGCTTAAACTTGTTTGTCTTTTTGTTGCCTCCTATACTATAATCCCTTTGCACGGCAAACCCTTTAGGCAATACCTTCAGACTTTACGCTATTTGGGTGTAGTGAGCACTCCGCATTTTTACAGGGTGCTCCACCCCTTTCCTGGAGTTTTGCCATGGCTTTGGAAGACAAAAGAGATGAGAATGAACCTGGGAATCAATCCAGCTGTGTATTTCACATCAGATAGTGCTGGAAAGATTTCATCCTGAGATTGTATTTCTCGCTTGCTATGCTCAGGGAAGAGAATATATGCTGCATCCATGGAGAGCAAATGCATTATAAAGAAGGCTGGAGTGCAGAAAAAGATCCCTAAACCCTACCCATAACCCATCTAAAGAGAAATAGCACTCCACTAAACTACTCAAAGGTACCAAAGATCCTCAGGTTCATTTTCCAGAAGACATTTGCTTTGGTTGCTTTCAAATCCCAGGGCTTGCTTTCTTTGCTATGTCTCACTCTTTCATTCCTTTAGTCACTTAAACTGAGATAGTTTGAAGAAGCTTCTTGAATGATACCACCTAGATAAGTCCACGTGCTGTCTTGATGCAGCTCATGAGGAATTTACCCATCAATGATAGCAGAAAGAGATACTTGGCATTCAATCCAAACATGTGACACTGCAGGAAAGAGCAATGGATGTCAAGTATTTGTATTTATAAGGAAAAGAAAATGGAGAAGAACGGGCTTTTGGCTTCTGTCCACTACTTTCCTTCGCTTTAAATGTTTGCCCAGGCTTTGCTGTATCTCTGCATATTGCATTAGCCCTAGACTTGCATGACTGTTTTTATTATTAACCTACAGAGGAATTACTGGATGTAATTTTGGTGTGTTATAAATCACATAAATCCTCACAGGGCTGCTATGGCAATAGGCTGGACATCAGCATTCACTTTTCAGTTCTCTGGGGAATGGACTGATACTTCAGAGATGCTAAATAAGTTGCCCAAAAATAAGTTACTTAGAGCTCAATATAATTACATTTCTCCCTGCAGAGGTGGTAACAAGAGACTAAATTGTATTTTCAGCTTCACTTTCAGTAACATCCACTTTTCTGCAAAAACCAAAGTCAACTTCATTGTTTACCCTCACTTAGGATCACGAGAGATGTTCAGGATCCTGTTCAAGATGATTAATGTCTTCAGCTGCCAGTGAGGCAAATGGGAGTTAAAGATGCTCAGCTTCTTACTTTAGTTAAATGGATTTCTGCTTGGACACAGCCACTGGACTGCAGTATCCGCTCCTATGGGAATGCCAGTGGCTATGGTTGCTTTGCAATTAAGGAAGAGCTCCTGAAAACAGCCAGGCTGCACCTGAACAACATCCCAGGACTACCTGTTTCCAGCAGACCTCATCAGAAGATGCTCAGGAAAAGTGGCTAAAAAGGATCCGTGTAGACCCACCTTTCCCAGGTACACCCAGTTATCATCCAGAGCTTTAGTTCTGCTTTGTGAAGGTGATGCTATTCTTTTGATGTTCCCAGTCTGTTCCCTGTTCATGGGACAATGGCATCTCCCTGCAGAGAAAGGACAACATTCTCCATTTTGACTTGTCCTTCTAACCTGCACTGCACATTTGAACGTTGTCCCATGCACTCAAAAATCTGTCCCTAGCACCAGCAGCGCAGATAAATGATAATTCCAGCCCACCAAGAAGAGAAAGGGAATGAAGGACAAAAATGTCCTTTCATTTGTCTTTTGCATCCTGGGTTTTACTGCAGATTTACTAATGTCTGGGCAAAATCACCAGTATTCTTTTAAAAGTCTAACTCTCCAGCCAAAACTAAAAATAATTTGATAGATTCTCCTTGACTCATAGTTATATAGGTGAGTGAAAAAAATGTTCATAAACATGAGGGACCTTGACACTGCAATCTGAAAATTGCCCTCATAATAAATTAAGGATTTTTTAATATAATTTCTCATTGTACATTTTGCCCTGCTCCTTCCTCCAAAGAAGGTTTTTTGTATATATTTCAAGCTTCCCCACTTTCTCGTAGTTGCAAGAACTTTTATGTGACTGAGCTGTGTATTTTGAAATATTACCTTTGCCAAAGAGTTCTAACAGCAAACGTGAAATAAAAAAGTGAACAGTACTGTTCAGCATCACTTCAAGACTTCATGGAACGTTACACTTTGGTTCAGATGTTCGCAAAGATATTCTAATTAAAATCCCAGTGGATTTGCTTTCTAAGAGAACTATCATTTACACGATAATGGTTTATGTCTCAGAGAGAAGCTGCAAATAGGCACGGAACTGAGAAATAAAGGAAAAATGCCTGTGCTGCAAGGGTATTTTTATATGAAAACCGGGTCAGAAATCACTTACCAAGATTACAGCTATCAGAAATATTGTTTCTGCTTGAAATTTGGTTTATTGAACTGCTATTTAATTTTGATGATCTGGTTGGAAATCTGACATTGTAACGTAAGTACAATATCCTTCAGTCCTCCCATATCCATGTAAATGAGAGAGAATTTAGCCCAATGAGTTTGATGGGAGTTTACCTTAATAAGCAACAAAGGTTTCGGTCCAGCATGAGACACAGATCTGAGGGGGGAAAAGCAGTATCTTGCTGGCTGCAGGTATGAGATGTTGTCACTAATATAATCCTGAGATATATTTTCCCGAATTTAAAACTCTAGAACCAAATTGTACTGTGTAGCCACATACAATTTATTAGATTATTCTTAAATCCCTATCTTTTCTCTCCACATTATCCTTGGTGATAGCATCCATGTCTCAAATGTAAGATAATTTTACAAAGTCTATTTTGTCTTCTTAAAAATATTTACATTTCCTCACAGTGCTGTTTTCTTTCATATAAGAAAGAAGGAGTCTCTGTCTCACTGCTGGTCACACATTTCCATTGCTTGTAAAACTGTACAACATTTTCATATACAGTGAAAGTGATAAAATTCCCCTTTTGCTGGTGTCAAGAGCACATCGAGTTAATTTATTTCAAGATTCTTCTTGTTTTTTCAGATTTTAACAGTTAGTAAATTGCTATTTTGCTTTAGAGAAACTAAACATTTTACTTTCTCTGACGGTGTCAGAGGCTTAGCGCCAACCCTAATCACCACAAACCACTGGAGATCTATTGACTTAGATAGAGCTACATCACTCTAACTACTGAAGATCTGGTCGCTAATGTGCTGTGAAAATCAAGTTTTCCTGGAAGTGCAGTACAACAAACTTACAAGCTGAATGAAGAAAATGTGATCTTTCACTGCCTTTTTTACTGCACTGGCCATTCATAAGGCACCCAGCATTATGGCAATTTACAACCTTTACGTAGCTGGTTTGGAAGATGATAAAGACACTCGAAGCAATAGGCTTTAACTTTCAACTTGATCATACCCCAACCAGTTTCTCTATGTTTTCAACAATTTTTTCCACAGTGAGGACTCAAACTACAATGCTTTTGTCTCGTGGCATTTTAGCACAAGCACTCTAAAACAAAATTGAAAAACCTATAAATAGGAAAATCCAACCCATATGTGTATATATATATATATATATATGTATGTATGTATGGGAAAGTTATTCTTTCTCCAGTCTCTGCAGTCTTCAAAGTGGCTGAACTAGTTTAGTTCAGGTTGCCAGAAATAGCCTTTTCAGGCACACAGACAGCTTGTAAAATGATAGGTGAAGTTTTGAGTGATGGCAGCAGGGGACTGGGACAAAAGCTGTTAAGTCACCTTGGCTGTTTTCTGTGCTTGTGCTCCCACTGTGATTAACCATGCAGCTGTACTGAGCTGCGATCCCAAACCCCACATCATCTCCTTTGCTACAATGGTTCTTTTAAATCTGCAAAACTTGGAAGCAAAATAGAAAAATCAGTCTGGTGACTTATTATAGGTAGATGATTAATTGTTCTGAGATCGCAGTCATGATTACAGAGCTTTCATCTCAGGTGACACTAATTAGGTCTTTCATTCTTTAGCACGCATATGTTGTTATCAGAGCAAATTCACTGCAATAGCACCAGGGAGGACGCATGCAAAGCCCCTCTGTTTATCATCACCAACAAACAGCCTTAAAACAACTACTAATCAAATAGATGGTTTATTGAAATAAAGCACTGTCTCAGTTTATGCAGCGTCTAAAGCCCAAGGCCTCTGCTCAAGACAGTTTGCCAGTTGGGTTTAGGAATATGTTTTTACCAATCAACTATGGGAAACCTGTGCCAAGGTATGCCAGTCCACCCTGCAGCTACTCCTCCAACTGCAGAGCAGACAGACAGGAGATAAATCTGGTGTCTGTGCAGCCCAGACAAAGTAAACACAAGCACTTTTCTCATCAGTGCGTGGGTGAAGTTCAGGCAAAGGCAGAAGCCATAGGAGACATCCCCTTCTCCCTGCTCCCAGTGAAGTGGAAGAGGATATGGGGATCCAGAAGAGCAGGCAATTAATTTTGAGGCTGAGATCCACCAGCCTGAAAATGCCTGGCAGTGGGTGAGTGTGCAGTCCCTGCTCCAGCTTGCAAGTTCAAGTACAGTCAGACGGAGCTGCAGAGGAACCAGATGACCTAACGGGGACTGGGATGGGGCTGCTCTCTGCCTGCACACCCAGAGGTCTGGAGAGCACAAGAGTTAAACTGGTTACGCCAGTGATGTGGAATCAGGCTGCTAATGCAGGAAAACAAGGAGGGGGGAGGGGGGAAGAGGCCAAAGCAAAGCATGGGAAAGCACATGGGAAATTTGAGAGGAAAAAAAAAAAAATAAACCAGGCTATAACTGCTTAGTAAACATAATTTTTTCTCACCCTGGGAGAACCCTGCTTTTCTGAATGTATCCTACATCATAATGGCACATGGAACAAATTAACTTGCAGCCATGACCTACATTAGGATCAGAAAAAGACTGTTATAGCTAAAACAAAGTTGTGAGCTGATGTTGTCAAAATACTGAGCTGTTGTTTTCTTACAGCCTTTAGGATGATCCCCTGCAGCAAAAGGCTCCAATGTATTCAACAGCAAAACATGTCTGCTAAGAGCTTTCAAGCATTTAAGTCCTCAAGCCCCTGGGAAGCATGGCTATCCCTCAGTCATTAGCCTCATTTGATCTAATGGCACAAGCATAAATAAGAACAAAAACAGGCAACTGAGGGAGTAGAAACAACGTTTCCCAGAAACATCCAGTAGGTGTGAAGTATCTGGAGTCTTCAGCATAACCACATCAAACGAGTGAGACATATATGTACTCGGTACATCTGTGCTGGTTTTGAAATTGCTTTAGCCCTCTTAGAGCATATCCAAGGTAGGAAAAAGCTCTTCTTTTCTGCAGAAGAGGTAAAGCAATATTTGTTTGTTCAATTGGCCGATGCACACGAATGAGCAATGCACACACAACTTACTGACAGAATGGCTGGATCCTGTTTTTGAAGCCATATTTTTCACAACCTAAAAATGGAAACCTAAGAAGGTAGAGATGGATATTGAGTTGAGTCCTAAACCCAGGAGCAAGTACAGAATTCCCTCTGGTTTTACTTTTGGTGCATTTTCAGCAGCCTGGCTCCTGCATTCACTCACATTTCCCATGCTGCAAATTCATCCTATACCCTGTATGTGGAAACCAGCCTCTTGTGAAAGGATTTGCAGCACTCTCCCATAACAAAAAGCTCTACTGTGTTCTCCTTGTCACTCTGTTCTCCAAGGCTGTTCAAGTGGATACACTAACCCATGAGCGAACAACCTTTGCCAATGAACTTAAATACCCAGTTGCAATTAGGAGGCTGTGGTTGATGATGCATAACACAGAAAAGTATGACAAGACTGACAAGACTCAAGGAGTGCCACAAAATGTCATCAGGCATTATCAACTGCCGTTGGGCCTGGAGCTTTCCTGGGGAAGCCTGCCAATGAGGCAAGAGAGTACAATGACTGCAACTCAATGGCAAGTAGTCTCAGACAGAGTAAGAGGCCCAGAGGTGTCATATATAAATCTCCAAAGGCTGGTGAAAACCAGCTAGTGAAAGCAAGTGAAGCAGCAGGGACAGAACTCAGGAGGCAAATGTTAGAGCATAGCCAAACCATATGCAACCCTAGCAAAGATAATGGCCCAAAATTACCTCTCACTTGCATTGGTTCATTAAGAACTTGATAGAGCTATACTGGTGCCAATGGAAGCCTGTTCAGAGAGCTAAGTGGACTCTGGATCAGACCCTAGGACTGGAAAAATACATTAGATCATGAAGTACACTATTACATATTTTATAAAGGAACAGCTATCAATGTCTGCTCCACCCAGAGAACATACAAAAAACAGCTGGAAATAAGAACAGCTGTGCATATCCCAGCCACTCTTTAGCTGCAGCTTCTTCCAGCTACTCCTGAGCTCAAACATTTCAATGGCTCCCTATTTGTAGAAGGAATCTTTAAACACTGAGAAAACTATTAGGTTCATTGACATATGAGTAACGTAATTATAGCACAAATAAGATATACTTGACATTATTGTTAATTATTTGAGCTAACCTCTGGGTATGCAAATGTGGATGATAAGAGATGTGTTTGCAGGCATCTTTAGTAAGTGCTTCTTACATTGCAACTTTTCAGCCAAGATTTTGGTATTTGCTACCCATATTTAAAACTAGTCTATGTATACAGTCCAAATAAGAGCATCCACTGCTTATACATAAGGTTTTTCTATTAAGGTCTTCACAGAACAATGGTCAACAGACATACATAGTGGCTGGAGGTATTGCTAATGAGACAACTACTTATTCCTGAGGCAGAAACTTTTAGACCTGTACCAAATGGCCTGCCTCTTGGGCAAAATACTTCCCTCTTAACTCACAGATCTGATTTTGATCACACGTCGTGTGCTAGATCCATGGTTTGGTTATGTCTAACATAATGTCATCTGCACTTACAAGAGGGAAAACGAGATGTATTAATCTGCAGATAGATGGATTCCATGTCTGGAAGTTGGACCCCAAGTGGTGTTCTTTTACCATGATTTTCCTTCTCCTTCAGCTGTATAAACAAGAATAGGTGTTGCATTGAACTGGCTGCTTGACCGTTGAATCTAAATATCCAACAATTGAGAAAGACATTTTCTGGCATATTACAACCTTAACCCATGGGAATAACAGACAGGTATTTAACTGATAGGACTTGTATTTTTTATTTCTCCTAATGATAAAAAATACAGACTGCTGTATTTTGCAGAGTGCCCTTGTAAAAGAAAACGTATCTGAGTTGAACACTTGCCCAGAGTTTTCCATAACACACCAAATTAAAACCTCTATTTGGAAAAGACTTCAAGTGTGCCTACGGCTGGTTTTAGTACCACTCACATGGAAACATCATACCATGCATGTCTCCACTGTAACCCACGCAAAACTGATACTGCTCCCCAGGAATGCAGTCTCATGGCCTGTGCTGGTGGAGTAATGTGCGTCAGTCTGCATGGATAATTGGGAGATTCCTGGGTTTTTAGCTCTCTTGAGTAATGCTAGCCTCAAGTTGCATATAGGACAGATTCTAGTAATTCTGTCTCTTTGGCTATAGCAGAACTACAGAAGTCTATTCACAAGAGATGACTTTTGGAGTCCAGTGTTGCTAATGCATATATGTATCACATCTGTCCTGAAGTCTTATGTGAAATCCTTCTACCATCTGATACTACCTATATGATAAGAAATAGAACTAAAACAGTTGTTCAATCATGACAGAAAAGCCCAAAAGCTTACAATATCTGCCAACTGAATGTGAAAGTTTCCGTGACATAGAGGAATTCCTGGGTGACACAGTGCTGTGATAGCAGCTCCCCTTCCCAAAACTTAACAAGAAAGCTATTGCCACTGAAGAAGAAGGGCACAGAGAATACCAGCGATGTTAAGTGCCTGGGCCACAAAGATCTAGACTGTTGAAATTAGGTTTTAATAAATACACTAAAACAAAGGAAATTCCTGAACACTGGACAACAGCTAGTGTGGTGCCAAGAGTCAAAAGTTGAGCTGAAGTGTGAGCCAGTTGGCCAGCATCAATGGGAGGCAAGGCAATGAAACACCGATAAAAAGTTC
Organism: Nestor notabilis; assembly: GCF_000696875.1. Classification (NCBI taxonomy): domain Eukaryota; kingdom Metazoa; phylum Chordata; class Aves; order Psittaciformes; family Psittacidae; genus Nestor; species Nestor notabilis. Next base: position 44,166 of record NW_009921592.1, on the reverse strand, counting down.
AATTAACAGATAATTAATTGAAATAATAAAGTATAAAAATTTAATTTAAACCAGTAATCCTGGTTTTATGGAAAACAGGCCTCATCATATATATCTGATGTTATTCCTTGATGAGATTACAAGTTTAGTTGATAAAGATAACTGCATAGATGCAACAAAGAGTTTGATGAGTCACAGAACTCAGCAGAATACAACATGCTGGTTATAAAAACATTACGAAACATCTGTAGAAGAGAGGTTGTTTGTAGCATGTTATGGTTGCAGGCCAACCGCAATCAATGGTTGCAAAGCTTCAGCAATCTGACATGCAGGAATTAACATCAGAAAAAAAGAAGTTAGTTATGGAGATCAATGTGCATTATTTAGCAATTTTTAGCACTTAAAATCATTTAAATCTAGCCAGATGCAAAGTTTCACAGCTATCAATGAAGAACATAGGCTGTACTTGCAGCAAGGAGCAAGGAAGACTACATGGAAATCAGTGAGT
>NW_009921592.1:36580-43664 GCF_000696875.1 Nestor notabilis | reverse complement strand
AGTTAAGCAGCTGAATACAAGGCCTTGTTCTAGAAAAAGAAAAAAACAAAACAAAACACACAAGCAAATTTGACCTTTGGTTACACTAAAGGAAGAGAACTGGGGAGTGGATTTTTACTTCTGCACACAGCACCAGCAAAAAACTATCCTGGGGTAGCACTTGATTTTTTAAGGCTGCTAAATTTTGGAGTAAAAAAGTCTAAAATACTTCAGCAAAATGTTTTACTTACTACGTATGGATTTCAATCAATTTAAATAACCAGCGAGACAATGGGAAGGTGACTTGATTGCAGTGTGTTTATACATACAAAAGAAGAAAATAGTGGGTATCAAAAGACCCTTTCATCTAAGGGAGCATAGCGTAACAAGAAGCAAGGTCTGAGATGTAAAGCTGTACTATTTTAAGTAAGCAATTAAGAACACTTTTAGGGAAAGTAAAAAATTGTAGAAACTGAGGAAATGGCAGTTTACAAATGAAAACTAGATGCTAGTTGCTTTTCTGGAAGAAAAAAGTAACCAAGTATAAGTTTTCAGAATAAATACAGGGGCAAATGTCCTTTATTAAGTAAAATGTCAAAGTAAATGATCTAATAGTCCTTTCTGGTCTTAAACAAAATTAATCTCTGAAGAAACAGATACTGCTTTTTCTTTAAAAGATTGCATGATGACTTTTGGTTTTCAGCCAGTTGAAAACATGCTTTAAATTTTCCAGAGTTTTGACTGTTTTCTCCATTCTGCCTTGAGTATTTCAAGCAGACCAGTATAAATATTGATAAAACATATTTCCCACCAAAAAGGAGATTGTTCAGTCAATAATTTCCATTGCCATTCATGTATTTTTATATGTTTATGACTGGTTTTACAAAGAGCTGGATTCCTCTCAGCATTTCCTGGTGAAAAACCAGAACACTTTGTCATTGAAATGTCCATACAGTTTTGTTTTGTACTTTTTCTTACCTGAACTTAATATTTTGTGAGTAATCAATGAAGTGAATGAACTTGACATACGAAGTCATCCTTTCTTCCTATCTTTGCAGCCAAAAAGAGTTACATCAGTGCCATCTGCTAAAGTTTTTCATTTCTGTAGCACATGATAGGATCATATTAATGTGGAGTAGTTTCTCAGTGCAGCACCATATGTGGTGTCACATTTTTTGCATACCTCCACTGCTACACGATACATCAGTTTAAAAGACAACTACGTGGATTTGTGCAATTTTGGATCCAAAGCATATATAAAAAAAGTACTGAGAAATTTAGTTGACTTAATGGGATGGGACCTCCAGGACCAGTTTTTCCCAGCATCGCTTATGGCACATCTTAGTCCTTCCCATCGTTTTCCCATCACGATGGGAAGGCGTTGTGCTGCTGGACCATGTGGCACTGATTCACATGGTCTTCACTGCTTGACACAAGCCCACGTAGCAAAACCGGAAAGAAACAACATCCTTTTGTTTCACTAGCAAGGTCAATGCTGTTTTTTTTTCTCTTTTAGTGATACAGCCAAATAGGGGTTGCTTTATCTCACTGGGGAATTCCACTTCGGGAAAACAAAGGATGAAGTGGTGTTTCACTAATGAAAAGCATACACTCTGCTGCAACCTACAGGCCACAGCCGGTATGCGTCTGCTGAGAAATGCCTTTTTTTTATCCCTTGTGTAAGAGGTTTTTCACCCGGTTTTCTTCTTAGTGCTCTACTGATTGTAATGGAATTATTTCTGAATTGTTCAATAGCAATGAAAGGAGAATCAGCTGCACTCTATTTCCAAACTCTTCCCTAACAAGTACCAAGATGTTGTCCTCCATCCATCTTCCTCCCACCCTGGGCATTTATCTTTCTAGCAGTATATTCACGAATAAAAAAAATTAAAAAAAAAAAAAAAAAAAAAAAAGAGAAAAATTCTGCTCCATCCATTTGTTTAAGGGATGTTTAAGCAAATACAAGGCAGAACCACAGCCAGAGCTGCTTGCTTCATAGCAACCTTCATCCAAATGAAGCGAAGGACTCAGCGGAGGCAAATTACATACAGGTATCAGTTTAGTGTAACCTTAGGCACCTTCACTGGATTTCTCCCCATCTACCAACTTTGAGAATACAATTTGTCAAATAGCCTAGTTTGTATTTCAACTCCGTTATTACAGACATGTACTTAAAATGCTTGGAAACACCTCCACCCACAGGGAGCTCACAGCCCCTTAGTTTTGCTGGTGACAGTCAAAACTCTTTCCACATTTCTAGTCAAAGCATCAGTTGTAATTATGGGGAAAAAAAAAAATCAACCTGGGGCCCCATGGAACAAGCCATAGGCTTTGCCCAGCAGGCAATGGTCTGACTCACCGTCTGTTCTTCTATTTGCATTATTTTTTTATTGGGGGATGGTTGCAACCATCAGATTACAAAGTAAAAAAAAAAAAAAAAAAAAAAAATGTGGCTGATTACACTCCACAAATAATAAATAACCAAATCACCTAGAAGACAGTACACACAAGATATGGAAGCTGTGCTTTTCAGGTTTTTCAATGCTCTTTTGCCACTCACATATCCTTTGTGCTCTTGAGTACCTCCCTTTGTATGTGAACGCTTCATGTGCTGTCAATGATTTGCTTGAATCATACACATTTCCAAATAACTACATGGTCCACCACCTAACAGTAAACTCTGAAACCAGAAGCAGTTTGTAAATCATTCACAGATCAAACAGAAAACAGAGCCTAGGAAAGTACTATTTCAACAGCTGTAATAGACTCAAAATATTGCAATAAAACATTGACACTTGGAAATCAATAGGGTCTGACAGATTAAGTATAACTCTGTGGTCACAAACATGAGTTTAACTAACTTCAGAAATATTACCTAGGCTGGATGAAGATGAAAATTGGCCTTTTCCTTTATTAAGGGAAGAAAATGATTTCCTGCACTGTGGTCATGTAGAGGTTTCACCTCCGTGCTGCTGCACCACTCTCCTGATAAGAAACTGTTTAATCTCCTTGACCCATGGAGCACTGATTCTGCTGATTCTCCAAAGGAAGTCATGACATGCAACATGCCTTCATCTCAGGCAAGTCCAGAGCCCTGAACAAAGCAGCATGACAGGACGTGCACCAGAGCTGCAGCGAGACATGAGTCAGCCTCCTCTGGCCATAAATCTAAGTCATTGCAAAACTCCCTTCCATTTGTTCCATCTGATCCTCTCCCCTGATTAATTTTGCAATGGTGTAATTTTAACAGCACAGTTATGCTCTGTGAAGGAGGTACAGGATCTCTCGGGAAGTCTTGGAACAGTGTTGCCAACTCACATGATTTTTATCTCAAGTCTTATGATTTTTCAGCATTCTTCTGCTTTGGCTGCCAGAAGCGTGCAATGACATGAGAAACCCAGCTAGCTCTTCTCTTAGTTTTTATTAATAGCAATTTTCTAGACTTTATGGCTGTACCCAAAAGACACAGAAATCAGAACGCAAAAGAAAGAGGAGCCAATTTAGTAATTTTAACTGTGATTTTTAAGATTACTTGGTAATTCATGAAACCCTGACTCAAGATATTTTTCTATTGAAGCTGGCAGCACTGTTTGCTTTTCATCCTCAGTAAACTGCCCCTTAATGTTATTCTGTCTAGGTTGTTAAAGAAATGGGCAGTACAAACTCTCTGTAACTGGAGGCAGAACAGTAACCCAAGTCATTTTTGTGAGGTGCTTGCAAAGGGCTTGTCTGTACTGGATGAGGAACAGGGCCATTGGCATGGTGGGAAGGAGAAGGGAAGGAGCTACGTCCTAACTGGAAAGACAGAGAAGAGAAAGAGAAGATGAATTTGCTCTCCTTAAGGAAATGCCCCTCCACAGAGCTTTCTGGAGGAAGGATAGCATCTTTGAGCAGTTTCCTCCAGCAATGAGACAAGATGGGCTGGCAAAAAGCAAAGGCTCTTTTCTTCAGGACTGCAACTAGAGCCAGCTAGTTGGCTAGAGTCAAGGAAATACTGTTCTTGGGGCAAAGAGGAGTCTGTATTTAGCCTGCTTTGAACACAGAGGGGCAAATTATACATATTCCTGCAGTTACCCAGCTTCCAAGCTGGGTTTCAACTTTGCCTTTCCAGGTGCCAGAGGCTGTGCACACAGTGGGTGCATCCACAGTGTCACTACTCTTGAAAACATAAAGGCTTGCAAATAAACAGCAGGGGTTTAATATCTTCTCAGCATTCAGAAAGGGTTTTGCTGAAGTCTATTGTGGCCAAACCATGCTACTGACAGGGCCAAAATCTCTATGTTGTTAATATAGCAGCCAAGCTCTCATAAAAGGGAAGCTTTGTTACAGACAACCAGTTTTGACCCTGAAGAGACATATGACCATCAAAGCTGCTGTGTTTCTCAGAGGCTGGCAGGAGGCTGTGCACAAGATGCCTTTTCTTCTTTAAGAAGAGCTGCTTTAACGTCAGTTAGGCAATGGGAACCATTGCCCATAAAGGAAGTGCTTCTGCCCAAAAACATTGTGGCAAAATATTCTGTGGGTGTATGTTCCCTCACTGAGCTGTAGCATGGTCATGAGCAAGTGGCCACAACATGAGTCCTGTCATACTTGGCATCTTTCTGAAAGTGTTACCTACTGAAAGCATTTAATTAACTGATAATTTTAACCTTCAGAACCAACAAAACAAAACACAATTGTTTAGCTCTGATTACTTCGAAGAAAACCTCAAAAACATAACCTGGGCATCCCCTGTAGGCAATAAAAGCATATGGTTTTGCCGGGTTTTGTATTTTGTTTTCAGATACTGTGGTTGTAAAGTCAGCCTCCTACTGTTAGAGGACCTGACATGATTTTTGCATGGGATGAGCCATTAACAGCTTATCTGGGTGGTATGTTTGAGAGGAAAACCATTTAGTAGATATTAACTATCTCTGGATAGCAATGGGCCAGTGAAGAAAAATGTGTTTTGCTGAAGTGTTCATTACCATTGCAAGTTTCACTTGCTTTAAAACAACTTGCATATTAAGTAGCAATAATGTAAGCCTCATTAGGGACTGCCCATATGTCTGGCAGTGAAAGGATATATAGTTCTGGTACTGTGGAAAAAAATAAAGACTTGCAAGAGTAAGCTCTTCCCAGCCTTTTCTACTGGCAATCTCACCCTGCCAAGCTCCTCATCCAGGTTAAGGCTCCCACTTCTGCTACCGACCTGCAGTCACTCCTCTTCTCCCTTATGAATAGCTACTCACGTATCTTTCCATCTGTCAAGTGGTGTATTACTCTGTAAGTGCAAAATGGATTACTGGTATGTCCATTACTAGATTGGAGTCATAGTGAAACAAAGTGATATTCAAGGAGGATGAGTAAATGTATCAAAATGCAGCACTAAGGAAGGATTCAGCCCACTACAAATGGAGAATTATGCTCACCTGTATTGAGCTTTGCCCCACAGAGGAGGAGAGAGACCTGGAGAGCTAAGCCTTATAGCTTAATATTATATACAATATTATTGGAACAAAGGTTTTGACAAATTGAACATGTAAGTATGCAGACCTGCATGTGTAAATTTACAAATGTAAACTTGCACACAGAGATAGAGATGTCTAAGTGTATCGAATATTCTGGGCAGGTGGAATGCGCCTCTGAGTGGGGAAAAATATAATCAAGATTTGGTGTATTAATAGCCAGACCCAACCAATAACAAAAGAATTTCACCCAAAACTGTAAGCTATGTTGTATTTTTCATGCCTCTAAGCAATGAATAATGGTATTTCCTGCAACCTATAATAAAAAATAACTTTAATTTCTTCCAAGTATGAAGTTTTTATGATGTTAAAGGAATAAAAATTCTGACCTTGAAACACAGTCATACCAATTGTAATAAACTATAAAATATAGACAATACAGTTTATCATTATGCCTCAGTTAGATGAGATTAGCTAATCATGCAGTTTATTTTCCAAACATCTGCATGCTGCTATTGTTTGTTTGTCTGTAGTTCTGGCAGACAAGCCTCAAAAGGATGAAAAACATGATTAAGGATTTATTTACATTTTCTTTAAATATCAGCAGCATTATACTATGAACAACATTTTTAATCACCTACCCAGTTCTGTGTTTATAATGCTGCCCATAAATTCTGAGCACTGATTTATTTTTTGACAAAGCATTGCAGGTTTTATGTGCAAACCTACAGAGCCTGATCTAACCCCCATTAGAGCCAAGAATCAATGGCTTTTAAAGACATCTGGACATTCAACCAGGTCCCTTGGTATCTTCTCAAATCAGTAGCAACCACACAAGAGCAACGGAGAACTTGCAGATTCATCTCAAAACCTCAAGCCATGTTAAATCTACTGTTTTAAAGGCAGAGGTTAATGCACCCTTTTACAAAGAGAAGACCTTCCCCTGTGGGTGGCTTTTAGCAGTAGCTCTAAAAATCGATGTACAGAGGAAGCATATTTATCCCTAAATTTCAGGTAAGCAAACTAAGCATGAAGTTACATGACACACCTGAGCAGACCCATCAGTTTAACATTGCTAAATGTGGGAATCTCACTCCCCTTTGCCATCACTGCTCCTTCCTTCCCTCACCCCTTGCTCCTGCTGACGCAGGTCCAGTCCCCTCTTTGCATAGCCTGTCCCTCATGAGACACTGAGATAGCTCATTCCACTAATCTGGCAGAAAACTATCCACTTTTTCCACCTGGTTAAGCAGTTTGCAGCACTTCCCTTCAACCCACACTTTTGCACCTGCAAAGCCAACTTGTCACAGAGGACTACCATGATACTATCACAACATTATGTAAAATTATCAGCATCAAAAGCTTTGACCCCGATTTTACCTCCACTTACACAAAACCAAGAGGAACCACACTAGCACATAAAAGAGTCGTGAGGGGAAACTCAAGGCTTCAAGATCCCCGGGTATCCCAAATTGCTCCTGCCTTTGTGGGCTGCCCACTGGCTGCCCACTCAGCATCTTGGATGCTGCCTCTGAGAGGGTGGGGAAAAAAAAAATAAATCAAAGGCCAAGAACAAAGAAGGTCATTTAGCAGCTGTTTCAATTCTATCTTTATGTTAACCATAGCCCCCAAGAGCTGGAAAGGCTTATTAGGTCATC
>NW_009921592.1:0-36549 GCF_000696875.1 Nestor notabilis | reverse complement strand
AGGAATGTGCTCTGTAGTATTTTCTTGAGGGCTTTTATCCAGTTTATGTTTAAATGATTCAAGTAATGGGGATTCCACGGTCAACCAAACTTTGCTGTTTGGAAAGACACACCAACAGCCAGCTTACATTTCCTTCTGCTCATTTTTACGCCATTCCTACTCACCATGCCTCTTTGTAGCAACCCAACTTTTCCCATGCTTCTGAAGCAGTTTCCCTGTCCCTGCCACGGGGGGATGTTCCATCAGGACAGGATGGAGTGAGAGGAAAGGTCGACTCATGTGAAATGCAGCTTTAAGCACAAATTCATCTCCAAGATCTTGGGAATATTTGCACCTTTGCTGCTGGCATAAAACACAGCAATCTTGGCAATGTCCTGAGAGGTTTAAGGTGCAAGCTGGTGATCCTGACAAACTAGACCCTGCCCTGCTGGGTGTCTCCAGTGTCACTATGACAGCTGAATTACTCCCCTTCCTTCAGCTTTTATTTAAGCCATTCGGGCTACTTTTAAGCATTCCTCCATTTACAGCCCTCCCGCCCTATCTGACATCCTTCCAATCTGTCCAAGGGAGCCTTTGTTTCCCTGACCCACTCCAGAGAAACAAGGCCCTTTGCAAATTGCAGACCATCCTTTCAATTATATTTCTATAGTAATGCTGGCACATTAGTTCCACTTATCCTTGGTTAATAGTTCAGCTTATATTCAAACAGCCATTAACATAAAATCAACACAGCAATTTTGTATGAGTTCTCATATCATTAATCCATTTAAAGTGGATACACAGTTCACACTCCAAATTCACTTAATTATTGACTTAATAACATTTAAAGAGGCCATGGTCTTTGGATCCATTGGAATGTTTGGGGGGGTTTATTATTATTATTTTCCTTCTCCCTACTTCTATAGGTTTTCTGAAGAAGTTAATTTTGCGAGGTTTGGGTATTACTTGAAGGTGTGTCACCTCTGTGAGAAACCCCCACCTAATCACAGGTTCAGCCTCATGAGGAATAACTTTAGAGCCCATTGGCTGGTTGGTTGGCTCAGTGAAGGAAAAGCGGGAAAGGTCCATGATGAGCTGCATAAGATGAGCCCCATTTTTCCAAGCCCCTCTGCAGGAGGCAACCCTGAGCATCCCACTGCAGGGTCCTTTTGGCCTCCTCCATTGCCATGAGCTACAGGAAGACCTCACGTTGTCCTGCTCTGGTGGCGGCCACAAGCCCTGCTGAGGAAGGAGAGATAATTACATCTTCCTCTGTATCTGATATAATTAGCTCTCTAGCTCTGGCACAGACAGTGGATATATCATGATTATTTCTAAGCACTACACACAAAATTAATAGATTCATCAAAATTGTCTATGGAGAAGCTTGTTTACCTCCATAATTTGATTCAATATTTCATTTTTCTCACTCCTTCCCCATCCTTCTCTTTTCTCTCCTTGTCCTCATTCATGGCAAATGATGTCTGCGCTTCAGCTGCTGGTACAGGGCAAAAGCAATCAGCGGGTCTGCATTTCACTTTGAAAAATGGCAGGTTAGGACTTGTCTGAATCCTTGCATAATTTGTGCCACTGTTGGAGGCCTTTCCCAGAGGCTCATCTTCTTCCAGTGGGGTTTGGGAGCATGAAGGAAGATCTGGGAAGGATCAGATAAACATCCAAGTGCCATAGGGAAATGTGTGCATGGCTGATTGACCACTGTCCTTCCAGCCACCCTGAGTGGTCTGGGCACTTCCCTGAGGGCCCCAGGACAGCAGAGGAAAGTGCCCAGCACCACACAGTGCCCCAGGCTGGATTCTACCTTGCTGTCATGCAAGACAGGGCTATCAGACTCAAGCAATAGGTAAGAAGTCCATGCTGGACATGCTTTTTGCCAGAAGTCCTTAAAAACTACTTTGTGCCATCCCTTTGATTATGGTGGCTCATTTCATTACCTTAAAGCCTCTTCTGCTTGCCCCAACTACATAAACAAGCCATATCTCGCAGTACAGGCACATCCTGAACACCCTTTCTCCTCTCCAATGTATCAGGGCAAGCTCAGCATCTCTGCTGCCTATAGTACATTCATAGAATGACACTAGCAGGGAAAATTTCACTATAATAGACAAGTAGATACTAATTACATTAGGCTTTCTGCTAGAGAAGGTTCATTTTAGTGTATGAAGTTACTCTGCTTTTCCCTGCCTTTCCGAGAGAAGTGAATGCTTGGAGGATCATATCAATGGAGAGGAGCCAAATGTTATTAATGCACTCCTGCCATAGACATCAGCAAAAACACAGTCATATATGCACAGTTCTGCAGGTTATAAGCAAAGGTTTTAATGTGGATACTGTAGTAAAGAGCAGAACATCCCAGGACAGGTAGTAACTGTAGTGTATGGTTTCTTCTTCTCAGCTGGGCCTTAAGCTGTTTCCCACATCTTTACCACACTTAACACTGTTCCGTCTTAATTCAGGTACATGGGAATTCCCAGGTAGTGTTTGCTTCACACTGCTTTTAAAAGAATGGGTAGGTAGTTGATAAATAAGGTGCAATTTTGTACCTATTCTATTGCTTGCTTGGTTATTGCTCTGAGAGTAAATGTTTCCTATTTGAGATTTGAGTGTTATCCACACCTTTACTGCTCCTTTTCTGTTTGTTGTGTACTCATGCATCTACTTATTTTATAAGACAATCCTGCTTTTACTATAAAACATAGTAAAAACATTGAAAGGAGTTGGAAAACTGCCCTAGAACACTGTGACATTTCACAAATACTGACAAACATCTCCATGTTCTTCCTAAATTTGCCAGAGATTTTCTAAATATTGTGTTTAGAAAACACAGTCCTCATGAAGAACAGCTTCTCTAAGAAGATCCAGGGGCTGGTTTCAGGCATCATGCAGATGAGCACTCTCACTGCAAGCATTTGTGTTCCTTAGGACCATGGTCACTCTCGCAATTGCTGGGGAGATGAAGCAATTGGGCACTCGCCCGTCCCTACCTGAGCATGCAGCAGCAATCATGGCTCTTGGCAATTTGAAGGGTATCACAGGACAGGAGAAAGTCTACTGAAAAAGAGAGACTGCTCCTAAACAGCCAGATTCACATCAGGAGATTCATTACATCACCCAGCTAGTGCACAGCATGCAGCACCCAGGACAGTGTGACTATAGCAAGGGCTGGACCTTGTGGTGGCCTTGCAGTACAGCCCTGCAGCTGAGCTTACTGTGCTATGGCACAGCCACCACATGGGAGGCTTGAGAGCATGAGAGGCTTTGTAACTGGAACAGCTATATTTCTACAAAGCATTTTTAAGAGGAAAGCACTAAAAGCAAACTCAAACTGAACAGATTAAGGTGCAGAGCACACCCACAGTCTGCTCAAGGAATCTGCATTAGACAAATCCCCATGCAGTGAATCAGACAGCGCATCCCTGAGCCACGGGTCAGTGCATGCACTGCTGCCACAGGCAAGCTTTCCAGGCAGGCAGCCCTGCCAGCACTAATGGTCTCACTGTGCTGCTGCTCATCCTCAAACACCCAACCGGAGACATGTCCAGACAAACAGGGCTACTGAGTTCTAGCCTCGAGCCAGAACGGACTCAGCAGCAGAAGTGGAAAAATACCTCTTTCCCATGTGCATCCATTCACTCCTACGGGCTGCTGCTCCTACCTCTCCATACTACACATGAGTTAATAGAAACTAACTTGGAGGGCTGCCCTGCTTTGGGGATTCACGTCATGCTTCCTCTTGGGCCCCTCGCCATCCTCATAAATATGTACTAAAATTATGGCCTATGTTCCCAGAATAGATCATGTTGTAATCAAATCTGGAATAATGTGGTTAAATATTTTCTCCATCTTACTGGGTCCAGCTATTTGCTGTGAAGAAACACCACTGGAGGAAACAATTTAAGGTTATATGATCCCAAATTTACACACCCCTTTTGATGAAGACACTTAAGAAAAAGAAAGTAATTAAGACCATGATGGGGTTTTCTGCAGCATCTGTCAGTGATACTCAGAGGGCAGGGGGATGCGGGGGGAGGAACATAATGGATGCCCCAGATATAGCCAACTCCTGTGCACAGCTTCCCCCTTCCAAGGTGCTGCCTGAGAGGAGCGCAGAGATGCTCAGAAATACAATCTTGGGGATAAAGGTAATTTCCAGCAAGCCAGCAGTCTACATTCTCATTGATGTCAGTGGGATAAAGATTCAGAGTGTAGTTGTAGGCCTGGAGACCACAAGAAGGTCCAGTAATGTGCAGTTGTAAATCAGAACAAACTCTGAGAACTGTCTGTCTCTGGAAGGTGGAAATTCCACAGGTCCATTCATACACACCCTGTGGTGCTGGCACATAGCAGGTATTGCAAAAAGGATGCTACAGGACAGTCTGCTTTGTCTTTCTTTCAGAAACAAAGAAGAGAAACATTTTAAGTCCCATGATTGTACGAAAACATAATCCTGATTATTGTATATGCTTCTTGAATCATAGGACACATCTATGCTTACATCTTTTTATTAATAGAAATGAAAGAGGAAAATGAGAAAACATGTTCATACCAATCAACAAAACAGGATTTTCTGGGGTATGTTTTAGACAGATGGGCCTTTCTTAATGCCTTGAATTTTCCCTCTCTCCACTTTTTGCAGTGAAGATGCCCACCCAACTCTTGAGTCTTTTTTCCTATCTGGACTGAACCATGCCTACTCCCAGAAAAAAACCCACCCAAACCTCTGTGTCCAGCCTGGTTTCACAGAACCAAGAATTCACCCTACTTTTTATAGAATGGTGTCTCTGGTAATGTAGCTCTACCTGAAATTCTTAGATCCTCTCATGATTTTCATTTAATGCTCTATGATCTTACATAGGCCTGATCATTTCCACGTAGATAAATGAGGTGCAGAAAGACTGAACCACTTGAATATAACCTAAGGAAGTCTGTGTTAAGGAAAGGACTTAAAGCCATATCCACCAAAGCCTTGCTGGTGCTCAGACCACTGGAGCTATACCTGTAAGGGCATTTTATTGGAGGCCTGGGTCACAACTGGCCATCTTGTTCCATGGGGAATATATTCAGATGAAGTTCTCTTCCACATCAGAAAACATCAATGCTTCAAAATCCCTTTCAATAGAAATTTTGAAGTAAATAGTTCCTTTAAGTCTAAAGACATTTGGTTTCTGCATGAATTGGTTTCATTTTTGACATTTTCTGACAGGTGTAAAAACACAATTTGAAATTCCCCAAGGGGAAAGTGAAGTTTTTTTGTTTTACTACTGCAGACACAGACCATCCCAATACTGTGTAATTTTCTGGTCTGTCTTTTTCTCTTTTCCCTCTACAACAACAACAAAAAGACTAAACAGCGTGATTTTACAAACAGTTTTGATTCTTGTGGAATTCAGTCCGCAATAGAAAGATACTCAATGAACACCCCTATAAAGTTCTGTCGTCTTGGCAGAGGTATGATCAACTGAACAAGCAGATTTTTCTCTGCCTTTTTTGTTTGTAGATATGCATGTACTGCCCAAGCACAGGGTAGCTGTAAGTACCACTGCCTCTCCCCAACTTTATTTTCCTGCTTCCTTTCCTTCCTCAACACAGCTTTTCTGCAGCAGACCGGGATGCAAGGCTTGAGTCAGTCAAGCTGTAGTTCACAGCAGGATCCTAGAAGTGCTGGGGTTCTCATTGTGAGCAAGGATATCAAGAAGTATTCGCTGTAACACGAAGCAGACATTGACCTTTGGAGATGAGCTGCTCTTTAGGAAGAAAGGCTCATCTACATTTTTACATCATTTCTGCAGTGGTGTTTCACAGTACTCCTGAACTACCTTGGGGGTTTGGGTAGATATTTTTTACTGTGCATCAAGTATGCATGGCTGTCCATGTGGGATTTTGGTGCAGGCTGCCACATGTTTTGCTATTGTCTCTTCCTTCCCCCAAAGCCATTGAAAATTCCTCAGACTTATGTTTTATTTACAAGTTTTTGTGGGATTGTGTTTTATCAGTGTGACTGAGTGGGGAAAACTCAGTTTTGTGGCTTTTTGAAGAAAAGGGAGAATAGCTTCTCTCAATCTCAGTCACGGTTTGCAATTTGTCAGGGACTATATACTGTATACATTTCACTGGTTTGGGTCCTGAACTGAAACAAGCTTTCCTCTGAGCAGGCTGCAATACCAAGTGCTCAAGTCTGAACACCAGACCAAAACAAAAAAAGCCAGTGTTGCAGTAATCTGTGGTTGACAGCTTGTTTTCCACAGGTCTTTTTACTGTACTCACTGCTTCAGGATAAAGCTCCGCCTGTGTTACTCAGGAGCCAAAGACAGGAAGCAGATTTCTACCCTCAGAGTATCAGGATCCAAGGAAAAAGCAAATGGAAAAAGACAACATCTAAGTAAAAGAATTGTATATAAAGAGCTTAGAAAATATGTTTGTGTGCAGCACTGTTTCCTTCTTCTTGGGTAAAGAGTATACAATTATTCTTTCCTTTGCTGTCCAATCTATTTAGCAGAGCCTATTGCTCCACCTCAGCATGTGGCACATCAGACGGCAAGTTGTACCAGCCCATCTGCGCAATTCTTCCAGGAATCCATGCACTGAACAGTCCTGTCCAGCCAACACACAGGAAAAACCAGCTGTTTGACCCTTTGGGAGATTGGAACAAACAGGACTGAGGACCAGAAACATTTGCCTCTTAGAGCTAGCAAGGGGAAGAGATCTGCATGAAATGTTCTGTTTGTGCAGATGAGGAAAAGCCTCACTCTGAGAAGCCACCCATATTTTTTCAGATGCATTCAGTACAATTTTACATTTGCATTTAAATCAGTACCCTTGGAACAGGGTGGAGTTCAGGTTTGAAAGCCAAGTTTCATTTGAAAACATCTTTCTGTGCGAGCCAAACTTTTCTTATTTGATACAGCTAGAAAGATGGGAAATGCTTTAATGGGACCTTTGAGAGATGCTCACTGTGAGACACCCTTTAAGCCTGCATTCACACAACAGCTACACATTGCTCACAACACCCACTGCCTGGTATGAGTGCCCTTAAACTAGCAGAAGAATGTCTGTCCCAGTGTAGCTCATTCCTCCAAGCCTAGGACTGGCTTGCATTAGGAAGGATATGCTGGTACAACTTGACCCCACACACCCCTAAGGGAAATACAGCTCACACCCATAAAAATTCATTTGTCAGGATAGCTTCAGCTGGTTCTGAGCAAGCAAGCTATTACAGCAAAAGGATGTTGTTGCTGTATAAGTCTATCTCCATTAAGACTTTTCTCAAAGTATGAACAAACAACATGTAGAAAAATCATGTTTGAGAAGTATTAAAGCAAGGATCAGCATCTGAGAAAAGATTAATTTTTTTAGAAGAAAATACTTATAATCCTGATCATTTTCCACTTCACTGAAAGAAATCATGGGTGGATACTGTTATGAAACAGTTTTGAAGAGAGTTCACAAAATGGTGGTGGAAATTTGCTATTTAGAATAAGAGAGAAAAGCTCCTGTTTAAGTACAGTACAATTTTACTCAGGCAACTAAGATGGGTGATAAATAACTCATCATACTGTTATTGTATTATTCATAATGCTATCTACAAACACAGGACAGATTTGAAATAGGAAGTCAAGCCAGGTTTTTAATTGCTAATGATAAAATGCTTTAAACTCTGCATTAGCTGCAACCAATACAGTGCCTTTGACTCCACTAATAGACCTTAATTGATTGAATGAATGCACTTCATTTTTGGATTTTACTGCCAGCGTATTCTGCCACTTTCTATTACAATCTATTTTGGAAGATACCTGATGATCATACCTGGATACTCTTCTATTTCCTTCTCACTTTCATCCTCTGATTAATCACTTGGTTTCAGCAAACCCAGAGCATGTGTCCCATTTCTCATGAAGAGATGGCCCCACTGGCGGCTAGCCAGCTGCTGACAACCCAGCTTCCTTACAGCAAGGGGCTCCAGCAGACACATCTAAAGCATGGCACATCCAACCTGACTTAGAGCAAAAACCTTTCCTGCTCGAGCCTCCACCTAAGACAGGTGTTGCACTGCATAGAAGACCCCTTTGGTTCCTTTCCATTAAGGAATCTTTGGGCATTTTGTCATGACATCTCAATATGTGTTTCAATATTCAGCTCAAGCCTAGTTAATATTAAGATTTGGCATTTACTCTGGGTTTCAGGGTGCAAATCTTGTTGTCCAGAGAACCCGCAGAGCGCCTACACAAAGGGGAGGGTAGTGGAGAAAACACGAAGTTCGGATAATGTAAAAACTGCCACTGCATTATTCAAGCTAGAGACAAAAGAATGTATTCACCTAGAAAGGAAATATTCCCAGAGACAGCAACCAGTAGAACATCTAGATTATATTTTGCATACAATTAAACATGAAAGTGTAGGAACTCAAGTACTCACATAATGAGCAGTGTATTACAGAGTTACTAGAGGAATACAGGCCTGTATTTGGGTTATTTGTCCCTAGGGACTTCAGTCAGAGCTCATCATGCAAACTCAGAATACAGTCTGACCCATATATACTATTAGAGTATCGCATAGAACACTGACTAGATTTCTGAGTGCAAGGGAAAAAAAATGTGTTAGCACAATCCCTATAATCTATATTCATGAGAGCAAGTAATAGCTTCTTGGAAAGACAAACACCATCACTCCAAACATCCCCCTCTTCCTTATTCCTCCAGCTTTATATGCTGAGCATGACATCATGGGGTATGGCATATCCCTAGGATCAGTTGGGATCAGCTGTCCTGGCTGTTTTCCCTCCCAGCTTCTTGTGTGTCCCCAGCCTCCTCGCTGGCGGAGCGAGGGGCAGAAAAGGCCTTGACTCTGTGTAAGCACTGCTCAAGAATGACAAACACATCTGTGTTATCAACAGTGTTTCAGCACAAATCCAAAATGTAGCCCCATAGCAGCTACTGTGAAGAAAATTAACTATCCCAGCCAAAACCAGCACATACAAAGATAAGAAGAAACAGAAAATAAGTTCTGCAAGGGAGAAAAATGGACAATTTCTCTTGCTCTGTCACTGTTTTGAAGAGGTAGTATTCCAAGAAAAGAGAACCCTCCTGCTTGGTTTTGAGATACCCTAACAACTGGGGATGCTGTCATTACAGTGATTAGGTAAGGCTGATGAATCATAAACTTGTAAAAGGTGTTTGTCCTCACCACAAAACAGAAATTCAAGAAATACTCATCCACATAGGACACAAGCCTTGAAGCCTGCTAAGGTCAGCAATTCCTGCAAATGATTGCCATGCATGTTAACATGGCACGAAGGATATCTCGGAGCAAACAACTAAGCTTCCTCAGCCTCCAAAAGCTCCAGAGAGGAGAATTACAACCTGCAGATGATGCCTTTGTTACAATTCAGTCTCCAACAGGAAGTACATCTGGAGCCAACAACTGGGATTTGCTTTTACTACCAGAACCATAAATTCCCCTATAACACAGTATAAATGTCTATTTTCTTTTACAAACTGATGCCTGCTAAGTTTTGTCTCTTAGAAAATACCTCTTCCAAGTTCCTGCTGCACTTAAGTTTTATCTTATGCATAGATCTTTATCTCATCTACTGCATGAGTCAAGTAGGGGAAGAGGCTTTATCTTTCTTAGCCAACAGTGAAGAGCTTAATGAAAAAAATCCTATTGTTCTTCTGTAACAACCTGCTTGCAGCTCCCGGCAAGGCTCTGATACCCAATGGAGATACACTGATACCCATCACACCACTACAAACATTTCTGTAGATCCAAATCACACATTTGAGTTATTCCACAAGAGCCCAGGCAGCACTTAACTTTTTAACTCCACATTCTGGACTTCTGTGCATGCAGGTATTACTATATTGTAATCCTTAATGTTAATGAAGAAACTTCCCAGCTAAAGATCATTAAGTGTGATAAAGTTAATTATGTTTACACATAAAAGGTGTTTCAGAGTAAGACAGCAGGCTTTATCCTGTCACGGCTGTTTCTCAATAACTCCTTGTGCAGACAGCTGTAATTCCATAACATCCTCTCCAGAGCAGACCTTTATTCAGGGCATTCATTGAACTCAGAAGTTAATACCTTCGCTGCCACAGTTTCAGGAGAACTGGAAGACAATTTAATCTTTCTAAAGAAATGCATTAACAAGTTTAACACCTAAAGGAGAGGCACCAAAAGACTATGCCTGCTGAAGTGCTAGAAAGTATTTTGACTTTGCTAATTTATTCCTGCAAGGGAAGGCAAATAAGCTATCCCAGCGTATGTTAGCTTTTATGTTTTTAAAATTTTCATACAGGATTTCATGCAGATGAAGTTTTTTCTTACTCTTTCTGAATTAGGGACACTAGAGACTCAATTCATCAGGTGTATCAATGGCCACAGCCCTGACTGGCTTTGTTTTCCTTTATCAAAATGCAATTAAAATACAAATTCCATCTTCTTGCATCAAAATTGTGAAAAGGAGCCATTTTCTTGCAATAAATTCAGAAAGATTTCATGACATGAGCAGCAGAGCATAGCAGAAGTGCATAATAAATCAGTCCAAATTCTAGCTGTGTCTAAAGGGTTTATAGAATGCTCTCTATCCATTTTTTCACACTCCAAAATCTGAATTATAATTAATTTCAGGAATCAGCCAACCTACTCTTACTTTAAAAATGTCAAGCTGAGGAGTGCATTATGTGAGATTACAATTAATCAGAAGTGCAGGCGCGCACACACACATCTTCCCACTTAAATTCTTTGGCCCAAAAAAATATTACAGCAGCCTTGGCAGGTACTAAATGATCTTTTCAAATAATACTTGCTCGTAATAGATGTTACACTTTTACAGCTTCATGCTAATACAGAGCTTTTCAGCAGCAAACAGGCAACATTTGACAACTCCTGCATTAACTTTAATGGCATGCTGATGGCCACGGCAGCTTTTTTTCTCCCTCTCCCATCTGGAAAGAGCTCCAAGGATGGAAGAACCCAGCATGCTAAATTATACAGAAAGAATTATCAACATTCACAAAACATTAAAGACAACCGTTTCTTAGGACAATGTTGTTGTTTACTCATATTCTTGCACAGATTATGAGTTTTAAGTTGCCATCTTGGGCCCCAGTGGTGCTTTGTAGTTTACATTGCTCTGATGAAAGGCAATCAGGCTTTCTCTGCCTCTCTAAAACACATGACTGCAACCCAGGCTACCCAAATGTCCCCACAAAAAGCAATTTCACTTTTAGAGCAGAGCATGATATGCTTTTACATATGTGGCAGGAGTGAACACAAGAGTCAGGGCTCTGTGGGCACCATGCCCTGTTTGCTCACCATCACTGCCTGCTCTTCAGTAGCTCACCAACCCTACATATGGTGAGGGAGGAGATCCAGGCCACAGATGCCTCCCATGGTTAAAGCAAACCGAAATATGAGTGGTCATAAGCTTTCCCTCCCCTCCTCTGCAGCAGTGCCAGACCTTCCCTCTCCTCCCACCCAGGCACCTCCCCAAATCTTCCTGCCTGGTAATCACACAGAGGACAGTTTACCCAGCCTCAGTCCCCAAGGTGCTAATAAAAAACTGGACGGTCTGTACAAAGCAATAGTCCTAGAAATATCATTTTGCTTCACTATCACCTGCAAGGAGTGAGCAACAAAAATAACTGCTCCTTAATTTAATATGGATTTCAAACACGAACACTTCCTCTTCCATTTATCTACCTGTGGAGCTATTTTTGTCCAGTTCACTGCGAGAATTGCTACATTCCCTTGTGCCTAAAATATTCTGCTTCTTTAATCACTGCACAGGGCTCCTACCCAGAGTAAATGAACTGAGCTGCCAAGAGAAATTTATTACAGCCACCAACCAGAGATCAAATTCTTCTCTCATCAATTATTTGGGCCACTATTGTTTCTAGCAGCTTCTCCTCTTCATAAAACTGATCACAGCTGAGTGTTTGGCTGCTTCTGTAGGAAGTGCCAAGACTTGTTATTTCATTATACATGTATTCTCCTTCCTTATGTATTCTTTGGAAGGGTTTTACATATAAGTGATGAGCATTGTCTGGTTGACAAAGTATGACTAAAGTACAAGCCAAAGAGCTGGAAGATAAATTCATCCTCTCAGTGACACTACTAATTTTCTATGCAATAGTTAATAAAAAGCACTTTTCTTTTACCTCTCTATCAGAGGCAGAGCTGGAATTTTCTTTTTTGGGGGGAGAGGAAGAAGAATAAAGGAGGAAGTCTGGGAAAAGCCTATCCAGCTGGCCCAGCATTGAAAAGAGGACATGCTTCTGTACAACCGTCCATGGAAGGTTTAATAGAACATACGATGGTCTTTTCCATAAGAAAGCTCTCTTCCATACACTGGGAAACAAATGCAGAGATCAAGTGATATGGACTTAGAACATATATTACTTTTCCTTCCCTTGTAGGGCACAGTCAGGATGTCCTCTTCCAAAAAATAAAATGCCTTCGCAATTTCCACCCCACCTCTAGAGGAGCTCCAAAGGGCTGTGGATGGGAAAGCAGCCAGCCATAGCAGGGGCTAGGAGCTGGAGGAGAGCTGGGGGCAATACTGGTCCAGCAGGGAAAAATGCAACAGCACTGATCTGGGAAGGAGTGAAGAGGAAACATGGTGGGGAGCTTCTCTCAACTCAGGAGAAGCAGAAAACCACATGAGGAGTCACACCTCTGCAGCGACATGAGCCATGTGAGCTGGGGATCAGGAAGCTGGAAGCTAATGCATCCCAGACTTCTGCACAGGGGGCTCTGGCACAGGACATGATGCAGAGAGGGACTTTGTCATCTCAAAAACTAGCCAGTTTGTTTCCAAGACCTGCTACTTGCTGGAAAATGAATCTGGATCTCAGGATTTATCACTGGAAACACAGATGATTTGCTGGAGGAGCCATACTGACAGCTTCACAGAAACAAGAGATCACAGTAGCATACAGGGAGACAAGCAAGGTTTGCTTGCCACTGTGAACTTGGCACTAGTGGAAAGGCAGCAGTGAGGGAGCTGCTGGGATCAGGCCTATTTCCATATGCTTGGTTTTGAGCATGGCATTGCCTCAGGAGGGATTAGTGTGAGTAGTCAGAACTCTTCCATAGGCTAACAGGAACTCAACATGCCGTAAAAGATAAACTGGCAGCTTTGGGGACCCTATGCACGCAGGTCTGAAGCAACATGCTACAGGAAAGACACTACCTTATTCTTGAATGAAGGGTTTTAGCATATTGTATATTGCTGTGCACACAGGCAGGGTGTTCCTGTTGGAGGACTAAGAACCATGCTCTCATCTCCACAGAATGAAAAGAAAAACCAAAGAGAAGGAACCAAGAGCCCATAAAAGCACTGAAATACAGAGCGTGTTCCTAGGGGTTATAAGCCTTCATTTTGGCAGAGGTGTCATGAGTAATTCTTGCCAGGGATGGGCACAAAGCAAGCTAAAGCAGCACAGAAGTAGAAAGGCCTGATTGTATCTCGAGGACTTTCCTCATTCAGTCTAAAAGCAGCTATTACAGCAGCTTTCCTAATGGCATTAAGGCAAACATCTTACAGCTACTCTAGTTCAAACTTGCTTCATGTATTTTCCCTGAACTCTAGTTCAGCAGCCTTAACTAAAGATCACTTCAAAAGTCTCTAAAAGAATAGGTTTCCATAATTCGTTTTTTCAGTTTTTTACTATCTCTACAACATTTACTCAAAGGCAATTGAGAAATAACAGTAAAAAAAAGCAGGTGCTATAAAATTCTTTACCCTGTGCTTGCAAGCCTCATCACCCAAGCAGCCAGGAGTAAAGAGTTCTGCTGTGGGAGACAAAGCAGACAAGGCGCTGAGGGCAATTACTCTGGCACCAGCAGGAAGATCCAGGGCTAACCCATTAGGGCACCTCTGTGCTACATTGCTCTGCCAGGACACGTAAGCTCTCAGAAACACAGGATTCAAAAGCTAGGAGGTTTAACATCTCTCTCACCTAGTGAACTGAAATTTTATTCCCATAAGATGACTTTTGGGTCCCATTTGTGTTTCTGAAGATACTTCCTGGCTGGAAGCAAAGCTCCTTTAACAGTATAGATGCAACTGTGATAGTAAATGCCATTAAGTGACTTAATCTGCTAGCAAATTCATCCACTACCTAGTGTTATGGCACCAAGTAGTCTTAATTTTGGCTTCATGGATTGTAGGGCTCCACACAACGGAGAAAGTACCTTATTCTAGACGTCTTGTAGAACTGGATTTCACATTTGCTTTGTGACAAATTAAGCTAGAGAGAAAGGTTTGTATGCATCCTCCATTGCTCTGAACATACATGCACCAAGTCTCATTTGCCCTGATTCAGAAGACTGGCACCAAAGCCACTGCAATGAATGGGGTCTCGCCATTCATGATGAGGACTTCTGGGTTACTTCCTTGATCCTGTTCAAGTTATCTTGCCTCCATTTTGTTCACTTTATCACTTTGGAAAGTGAGAATAAAAGTATTCCTCTACTTGACTGAATTACCTTTGAAATCTCCCGGTTTACCTTTAAGGCATCCCAGTGGAAATTGCTGGTCTGCATTATTACAGTTAGATCAGTTTAAGACCAGCACACCAGGAAACCTCAACCTTGGAGGTCTAATCAGAACTCCAGGTTCTAGTGGGAACAGAGTGCTTAATCTAGAATATGAAGAAATTGTCCTGAATCTACTCTATAAATTGATTTAAGAGACAAATGAAAAATTAAATGGTATAATTACAAAGGTTAACAAACTCAAGGGAGTCATTAGACAAACTGTGAAAAGATCATCAGTTTAAAAAAAAAAAAAGAGAGCAGAATTAAAGATAATGGAATTCAACTGTTTAAACTCAGCCTTCCTCATTTTCCTCAGTTGAGAAAACATTGTAAGCCCACGTCAAACAAAAGTGTTAAATGGTAATTTCTACAACCTTTATCTTTGAGTATTAGGTTTAAGAGAGGCTTTATATGGTAAATGCTGGTGACTATTCAACCTGCTTCAGTGGAAAAGTATTTAAAGATATTAAACATGATCTACAGCCCATCATTTCCTAATCCCTTAACTCTTAGGAAGGATTTAAATTATATAAGATTTAATAAACAAATAAATATACCATACAGGAAACTAAAACCAAAACAGACTACCTGAGATGGAAACATGCATATTGTAAGTCAGGTTTAGGAAGAGTTTTATGAAGTACCTCAATGAATTAAGAACCTAATTCTCATTTATGGGAACACTTAAGAGTTATTATAAAGGAAATATTTTCTCCAGGCAAATTTTCAACTAAAATTATGTGACAGAAGTACTTATTTTATGATTTTTATGAAAACAAAAATGCACAGTGCAAAAAGGCTCCTGATCACTTTCATTTCATTTCTCACCACAAAAGTGAAACAAGAGAATGAAGGGAAGATTATATTGCCAGGTTTCTCATTATTAATGGTGAAGGAAATAGGTGCCTTAATGCATTTAGTTATAGCTTAATAATCACAGCCACTCAGTTCCTTTTTAAACATGCCAAATTCTGTAATAGAAAAATATCTTTACACTGACCACAAACTGTTTAGTTCTGACCACTGACAAGTTGTGACAACTGCACCAAGCCTTCTGGGAGAGTGTAAATATAACTGGCTTTGCACCCACGTGAGTATCATCTGTCAAGATGAGAGCATTATCAAAGCTGCAAGGAAGGCAGGGCTGTGCATTGCAGAAGTTTCCTGAGGTGCTTCAGGAATAATAAAGAGAGCGGTGCACATGTATATATAGGAAAAGGTTGCTCAGTAAAAGTGTGTAACGTAAGAGCTGCTCTCTGAATTCCCCATGTTCCCTGGCTTTCCTAAGGGGTATTCCTGGGGAAAAAAAAAAAGTAGAGGGTTTTAATACTGTAGAGCCAGTTAGGGAAAATTCTGCATCTAAAGTATGCCCAAATGCTGAGATAGGGCTATCAAGTGTGCCAAGCTGTTAAAAAACCCTGATCTTCAATAGAAAAATCAATCACTGCAATGTAACTGAAACATCCCAGCCTAGAAATGGGCTTTCTTGGATATGAGCTAAAGCAGCATAGAGGACTTTTAGGAGCTGCTTCCCTTCTCTTTTTTGCTTTTATACCTCTCTCAAGCTTTTGGGTATCCCCTGAAGGGCTGACCAGCCAAGGCTTGTAGGAATTGCCACGTGGCTTGTAAACTGCACCAGACTTAGCCTTTTGTTTGCTGCCCAACAGAACCAAAATTCAGCACCAGAACTGAGACTCCTTTGTGAGGAGCGAGTCAGCGGTCACACAGAAAGAGCAAGAATGCCAATCTACCACCCAGCTTCCTGGGAAAACACAGACCTTTCAGCAGCAGCTGTGTCTGACCACTGCTTTGCCTCCTCTATAACTTATTGCTAAGAAATTAGAAGCTTGAGAATTAAAGGTTAAAAAAAGCCATTACCAAGTCAAATAGGCTTGCATACTGGCACTTGGCATTCTGGTATTCTCTGAGGTGATAAAGCAAGGCAGAGATGAAGAATTTCTTCTACGTACTAGACTATCTTGTTGCCTAAAACCTAGGAACATAGTCTGAGCTCCCTTCTTAGTCCCTTACAGGTGGTTGTCCTGAGCAAGATCCTAGGTGGATGGAAATGAAAGAATTGTGAAAATATGCAGTAAGGGAGACACACATGGAGGAACAGTAGCTCAGCACTGCCCTGAGACTGCTGTAAAAGGATGCTGCAGATGGGAAGGGAATAATCTATTCTTCATGTGCCTGGTAGGTTAGGTGAGAAATAGAGTGATAAAATTACAGCTAGGGAAATTCAATTCAGACATCAGGAAATACTTTCTAATAGTAAAGACTGTTATGCCCTGGAACAGATAGCTTAGAGAGCCTAGAGAATGTATGGTGCTGGTGGTTTAAAGAGACAGATGAACTAAATGGTCTCCTGAGGCCCCTTCTAAGTCCACTTTCTTTAATTTAGGGTAAATAACTTCAAATTTCTCCATACAGGTCATACAGGCCTTTGCACCTGTATAACCTCTAACTTTCCAGACTTGGTGGATGTGCTCACTTCTGAATTAACAGTGCCTTTGGGATTTTTAAGAACAGTATATAAACCAAGTAATAATAATTATAGTATTTTATGATACAGTTTTACCACCATTATACACAGACTGTAGTTCCACTTAATCCAAGAATGGCTTTAGGCATCTCGCTACGCAGCCTTCATTAGGTCAAGAACATCAGCCATTTCAAATCATATTCTTCAACTGCTCCCAAACACCATTCACAGGTTACAAGGCATAAGACTGTCTTTAACTGCCTCAGACACTTCACTGGTGTTAACTGGCATGGCTCAGTTTGGCACTACTGAACAGTTTGATAGTGTGCATTGTAAAAATTCAGTGAGAGAAGCACTTTTGGGGGGTGATTTATTTACTATTGCCACTTATTTTTCTCAAAATCACAACTTTGAGAGCAGACCTTAAGAGTCAGTAAATGAAACCATACAGATCTCCTGCATGCAAAAACCAAAGCAAGACTCTGATGATCACTACAAATCCAATCTTGCCACCCATTGCACACACTGGCATCAACCCAGCAAAGCACTTCAGTGCATGCTTAGTTTTAAGCATACAGGTAGTGCCATTTAAGCTAATGGAATCACTTAAGCACTTTGTTGGATGAGGGCCAGTCTCCTCAGCATCTTGCAGTGTCAAGTACATGGAGCAAGGGCTTCATCTAATTGCATCAGACTTTAATTGACAAAAATCAAAGTAATGCAGCATTCAGACTGAACCCATCTCTCTAAAGGCAGCTACCATAATCACAGTGAGTAGGACAGGGTTTGTTTGTGCTGCCCCAGTGCCTGAAGTGTCCTGTTGGACTTTAGCCATCATGCCTCATCTCTGGTATAAGACTTCTCTCAGCAACTCTTGCCTGTTTTCCATCCAGCATGCTCTCATCAAGACAATTGACTTGTTCACCCACCCCAGATGATTACACTAACTTCTCATATAATGTCTTCCATACCAAGTGTGTTCTACCATTTGCTGTTATCTGCTCTTGATGTATGCTCACACTGAAAGAAATTTTACTTGTGCTTTGAGACTTTCATGCATCTGTGGAACCACAGAAAAAAAAAAAACCCAGGAGAAATGCTATTGATGCCGCAGCAACTGAAGACAGCAGATCACATAACAGACAGGCCTAACATCTCCATAACTTTAAGAACAAAACTCCTTAGATATCTACCTTAGTATTCAAGTTCCAAGCAAAGGAATAGTATGCATATAATCCATTAGCTTAGATAGGCTCGCCTCTATATAAGCTCCTACAACAGCAACATTGCAGTTCTGGAACAGTCCATTTCAGTAAAGAAAACCCCAAACCTAAGGCAACTACTGCAGCACAGATGTAGAATTAACTTCTCACCACAGTGTATTCCTGTAAACAATTATGAAAAAGAAATAACATGTCTGGGAATTTGTCAGACTATTAAATTTAGTTAATGCAATTACTGAAAAAGAAGGGTTGAGGGCTTTGTTAGTAGTGTGGGTAGAGCACAGTGACAGCAAAGTGCAAGTGTTCCTGCATCTGCACAACCCTACTCACATGAGCAAGCTACTTGCTTTAATTGCTTTTATCCAAGCACACATGAAGCAAGTGCAGGGCTAAGCCATAAGACAGATTCAAGATATAGCAACCAAAACAGTAATTGGGAATGGAGGGTTTCCAGAAATACAACGGGTATTTGTAGCATCTTTTCTCACTGCATTTTTCCATGGTCATAGTTAGAAAATAATCATCTTTCATCTACAGCTGCTGAATAGATCTATGACTGAAAGGCACATTTCCCTATCAAATAGGGAAATACCAAGGAGGTGGGGAAGGTCATGTAGTTGGACCTTGCAATAGCAGTATTTCTGTAGTAGCTCTCCGAAACGTAACTATGCCTTCAGAAACACAACCACATCTTCCTGTGCCTTCAGCGGGAAGTGGATTTATGCAGTTACAAGCTCAGGAAGCAGTTTTTCACAACACCTAGAAACAATATGCCACTGAACATTACTTCCTTCAGCTGCTGCAAGGATGGTCAAAGTCCCTTAGGTCTGCAGCATCTCAACTCTTTGTGCTCTAGTAGAACCTGCGCTGCAAACATCCCATGACACAGGAAGGGAGGCAGGAATAATTCAAATATAGATGTAACATTTAACACATTTAAGTTAGTATGTTTGCAAACAGGATTTACCTTTCTGCACAGTGTGAAGAAACTTATGTGTGTCCTCTGTATTGAAGAAGTTGTGTTGAATTTCTAAGTTCTTTGCTACTCCAGACTCCTGTTGAAAGTCAGTCATGTACAGCAATGTGAAATATATGAAGTTTCAAAGACAACTTGAAACAGCTTTATTCTGAAAAAAGACCTCACTTGCTAGCAACCTCATAAAGAATGTCTTTTGTAATAACCTTTTAGAGTTTGAGCCCTTGTATGCACTTATGAACCAGATAAAAATTAGTGATCCTCAATGAACACAGTTAAATACATGTGATTTTGGATACAGTGGCAATTTTGAAACTCCAAGTGTACCTTTACATCTCACTGAAAATACAGAAAGTCATTAGGACCCTTCTGAGATTGCGTTATTCATGGAGCCAGACCCTGAATGAATGCATGAACTCTCCAATTGCCCTTTGCAACTACCTCGTGTAAGAATCACTTTCTAGAACACATGGGCGAGACAAATATACAGTATAAAAATCAATTCAAGGGAAAACTATTTTTAAAATGTCAACAAGACTCTCTCAGCATTTACTCAGATCCCATATCAAGTCTTACAACTCTAAAGTGGCTGCTTCTACCAGAGCTTTTTCCCCTAGAAACCACATGCTAGCTGCAAAAATAATCTGAACACATTTTTCTCTTTTGTGTCTGTCCCACAGAAAATTACTTTTAGTTATTAACTCAAAATTTAGCTTTTAATCATATCTGCTCAGAACAGAGTTGAAGCTGTGATGCAATTGCACAGCCTTCCTGCAAAGCATATGGTACTTGAAAAGCAACTAGAAGGGAAAGAACAGCAGACAGGAAAAGGTTCAGACTCCTACAGCCTGGGTTTTGCACTGTGGGGTAATTACACTGAAGAATTCATGACTCACTTTGGTGCACTACTGTGCACTGCTAAATTAGAAGTCTGGCAAGGACACCAGACAAATGATGAAATATATAATACTGGTTTCCCTAGAATAACTCATAGCTATGGTCTCATGGAGTTTCAAAGGTCTTTTTTTAGCACTCTAAGAAAAGAAGTTCTCATTTAAAAAAGAGCAACATATTGAATCAAAAATGTACTGTACAAAAGTTGACAGAAATAGGTAAAAATCCACTTAAACAGCCTTGCAGGTAGTTTGGTTAACTGCTCCCTAAAACTTACTTCTGAGTCTATACAGAGTATCTTACATGGAGACTATTTACCACTGTTGTGCATTAAAACATACGTGCAATGTGGAGATGAAGCTTTTCCACTATGTAACATCCATAAAGGAGGAAAATGTTTTCTTTACAGCAGCTTACAAATGTGTATTGTCAAAATGATTTACATAAAAGCTCCCTAGTCATTTGACAGCTGCTATGAGGCCAAGCACACCGAAAGATGTACACATTGGGATAGCACTTAAATTGACTCTTGAAGACAAATCCTTTTTCTCACAAGGATTGCAGTAAGTCTGAAGTTATGCAGCACATTGAATTAATACAGTTTTTCCAGATGCAACCAATCCTCTATGTAATGCTGAACTAGTTATTCTGATTTGTAATGAGAAAGAATTGATACCAGTCATAAGAGGTAGCAGTGTTAAAGGTTTGCTGTGTGACCAAAAATTAACTTCTCAGTTTACCCGGGTAAAAACCAAAACAAAGCACCCAGCTCTCCTGTAGGGCAGGGATGAGAATTAACTTCTATTAAGCATTAGCACATCTTTTCACAAAAGTTACTGTAACATGCAAGTGGTCATAAAGATTTTCACAGCTCTTAGCAGTCAGAGGGTTTGAACATGGAGAGAGTACTTAAAATTTTAGCAGAAATCCTGTCTATGAAATTTGCCATTAACTTCAAGGGCCCGCTGCATAAGCCTGGCAAACTCTCAGAAATAGTGGAGGCAATTAATGTTAAAGCCTCCATATGCTAAACCACCACTGCTCTGCATATTATGTATTTTGTTTAAAGCATAGAGATTGCAAACAGTTATTTTTAACTCTTTTCAGTATACAGTACATCTGTTGTGGTTTTGATTTCCATTAAAAATCAGAGTCACTTACTGATCTGGCTGTCATCCAGATTTCTACAGAAAACACATGAACTAAGCCCCAAATAATGTTGTTTTATGTGCATGGGTGCATGTATTGTATTTATTATCTGCTTCAACAATTAGAAGCACAGATAAAAATGGGGGGGGGAGGTTTGAAGAAACAGCCTATCATACTTAAATTCTCATTTCCTCAAAGTCCCTGGGTTTAAAAACATTAAGAACAAGGCCATGAAACCTTTCTTTATGTTTACATGCTGCTGTGACACACAACCCCATTGACTCCGCTTGAGAAGTGGATCCTGAGGCTGGCTGTAAAAAAGACACAGATCAGGGCGTGCCAGATACCTTGAACATAGCCTTAAAGAACACATATCAAGAAAAGCCTCCAATAGTAATGAACTACCAAAATACCTGCCAACATGGACCTCAGCCAGTAAGTCAGCAAATTAAAAGCTGCAATCACTTCTCTGACAATTCTCAAGCAAAACTTGTCCTGAGTTTTGCTTCCCTGGTGAAAAACTGAATATAATCAGCATGCACCAGAGGTCACTAGGTTCAGACTATCCAAGACCAGCAAAGGGAGGTTCTGCAAGGGCACTGCAGAGCGCCTTGCCAGCTTTTTACAAGCTTGCTCCAAAGCCTGTTGAAGTCAACTTGTCTCTTTCTGTAGATGCCACCAGCTTCAGGTCACATCCTGGCTTGTTGCAGGGCTCCAGCACCCTCCTCTCTGCTGATTCCAGAGGTGGCAATGCAGCATTATAGAAAAGGACTCTTTCAAATAAGAGCTGAATTAGGGCTAGAAAGGTCAACACACCACAACACTGCTCTTACAGCAACTTTGAGCTGAGTAGAGAAAATATAAAGATATTCACTTCAATTTGAAAACTAATTCCAAAGTCATTGTCTTGGCAATCTTTCAGCATTTGCTTCCTATGCTTGCATGCGGAGACCTATTTCTGAGCACAACCCTTATGAAATCAGCAGGCCTAAAACGTGAACAGCCAGATGTTCAGAAAAAGGTGAAATCCAAATTGTGTATTTGATTTCTGATGTGATTGCATAACTGTCCAGGAGAAGATGAGCCCATACCCTGTGGCTTATGCAAACAACCCAGATGGAGCTTTGCTCATAAGGCAATTCCTGTTATTATTAGCAAAGGCACATCTGGCTGGCCAGGCCAACCCCAGCCACAGCCACAGCCAGCCCCTCGTACATGTAGGTCACAGCCCATTACCATTACAAGACAGTCCTCAGCAGGGTGAGTTAAAAGCTTGTCTGTTTTCTGTGGTAGATCATAATGCAGAGATGCTATTGGGTTCCCTCACCCCAAGCAGGGCAAGCGCTCACCATGTGCCCACTCACCTACTGGACAAGTAAGTACAGTTGTTTCAGATTTTTCCCCTCTTTAAAGGACAATGTGATCTTCTCTCCTTATGATTTATCTCCCTGGCCTTCATATGCCTGCTGCATATGGTACTAATTTCACACCCTTTTTCAGATGATGCAATGAAATTAAATGACACAGCCATAGTCACACAGGGATGGCAGCACTAATGCTGACTCTGGGAAGAGCTCCTTGTTCTTTTGCTCTAAACATGGGTGTACCATTTCTTTTATATTGTGTTACCACTCTACAGCTGTCAGACTGACAATACCATCTTACATTACAAAACCTGCAGTTCAATTTAACTTTCCTTCAGAGGTTAAACTTCCATGGGAAATTATTATTGGAGAAATATGGCTTGCATATGTTTGTGCCAGAAAGCCATTTCTGCTGCTTTTCTTTGCAACTGTGATTCCTACGTTTTTATTTTTTTTTTAATCTGACTCAGAAAGACTAAATAAAAGTTCAGCTTGGGTTTCAAGAACGAAAATGTGCATATTCAGCACCCAGGGCAAGCTTTGCCACTACTGGCATTAGCCTGCTCAATTAAAAGAATAGCACTTCTGGAGGATTGGGCTGGCAGTGATTGGAGTCTCTGCCTGCCCTTTAGACGCTGGGGTCTGTAGAGCAAAGAAAAGGAGAAAATTCTCCACAGACCTTCTGCTGAAAGGCTTCAGAAGCAATTGCCACTGCTGCCTCTCTCACTTCTTTGAGCCTCAGTCCTTTTTCTCCTCACACTCCTTGTGTGCTGTCTGTTCCTCAGCCCTTCTGGCTGTCAGGTACTAGTAAGCAAAGAACTAAATTACTTTAGATGGCACTTACTGTGGGGTACAAACAAGAATGTGTTTGCAGTCTTTCCCCATTTCTTGCTACCACTGCAATGGAGAAGCAGGTGAATTGCTGCATGAGAACACAGCTTCTATAAATTTAATGGCAGGAAGAGGCTACAGGGGCATATAAACTGCCAATATTTCCCTCTGTGGTAAGGCTATGTGTTGGGTTTGCAAGGCAAGGCTTGGTAGCAGGGAGCTACAGGGGTGGCTTCTGCAAGAAGCTGCTAGAAGCTTCCCCCATGTCCAACAAAGCCAATGCCAGCTGGCTCCAACAGACACACTGCTGGCCAAGGCCATCAGCAATAGTGACAGCACCTTTGGGATAATGTATTTAAGAAGTGGGGGCAGGGAACTGCACAATCACAGCCAGAGAAAAGACTGAAAATAGGTGAGAATCAGCTCTGCTGACACCAAGGAGAGTGAAGGAGAATGGGGGAGGTGGTCCAGGTGCTGGAGCAGAGATGCCCCTGCAACCCAAGGTGCAGACCATGCTAAGGCCAGCTGTGCCCCACAGCTGATGAAGGCCCACAGTGGAGCAGATATCTATCTACAGCTAAGGAAGGACCCCACACCACAGCAGGGGGATGCCCAAAGGAAGTTGTGACCCTGTGGAAAGCCCATGCTGGAGCAGGCTCCTGCCAGGACCTGTGGCCCCATGAAGATAGAAGCCCATGCTGGAGCAGGTTTGCTGCAGGACTTGAACTACAGCCCATGGGAAGGACTCACTTTGGAGAAGTTCAGGGAGGACTGTATCCTGTGGGATGGACCCCATGTTAGAGTAGGGAAGAGTGTGAGAAGACCTCCCATGAGGAGGAAGGAGCAGCAGAAACAGCATGTGATGAACTGACTGCAACCCCCATTCCCCATAACCCGTGCCATGGGAAAGGGAGGAGGTAGAAAAAACTGGGAGTGAAGTTGAGCCTTGGAAGAGGAGAGGGGTGGGGGGAAGGTGTTTCTAAGATTTCAGTTTATTTCTCATTATCCTACTCAGATTTGGCAATAAGTTAAACTAATTTCCCCAAGTCAAGTCATCATTTTGCCCACAGTGGTAACCAGTGAGTGATCTCCCTGTCCTTACCTCAACCCATGAGCCTTTTGTTCTATTTTCTCTCCCCTGTCCAGCTGAGGAAAGACGTGATAAAGCAACTTTGGTGGGCACCCAGCATCCAGCCACAGTCAAGTCATCACAAGCTATTTGTACTTCTGTGCCTTCCAGCATTTTTACCTCTCCTGACCTGTTTTGCAGCAATGCTGATGCCTCCCTTCTGAGAATAAACCAAAATGCGAAACCAAGTATGGAGGGGGAGGTTCAACTAGTTTCTCTGCAGTCCTTTACAAGGAAACCAGTTTGGGTCTGGCTGGAGTCATGAGATCTGTTGGCCATTTCAATCCCATTTTAACACAGGTTTATAACACCAAAACAGGTGGAAAATATAGTGATTAAGCTTGACTTCTGTGCTGCCTCTGTAACAGGTTCACCCTGGACTGTGCTTGGGCATCTGTCACACGCTGTACATCCAACAGCAAGCCTTGTCCCTTACCCCAGTGCTGCTATCACTGTGCTCTGAGCATCAGGGCAGGGGGAGCACATTTGGAGCAGCTGCACAGCAGAACCTTTTGGCCCCAATCTATATGCTGATCTCCATAAGTTTTCAAGTAACAGCTACATGCTAAGAGTCTAGGAAATAGCATCTTCCTTAGTGCATAAAGTAGCCCTATGGACCTTATTGGCAGTGGTACTTCCTATGTTCTTCCACACCTCTCTGCATCTGCCAGATGGGACAAGTCACACATTGTCATACCTTCATCAAGGACTCCCTAGAGAAAGCAACCTCCTTCCTATTCCCACACAGCCTTCACCCTGCCATTAAGCACACTCCTAAGTCCTACCCCAACTTAAGTACATATTAGTGCTCTGCCCTTTGCCATCTGTAAGCTTCCCAACCACTTCTGCCACTATTAGTGGTACAAAGCAAAGCACCCAAGCAGATCTTGACTACTCATAGTGCTATTTGTGCTATCCCTAGGAACTAGAGGTAGAAGGCATAGCTTACCTGTAATTATGAGTAGAAGGTACCTATAATTATCTTCTCTGGGTTAAGGAACAATAAGATATATGAAAGAATAAAATAGGAAAAATAAAGCAAGTTTTCACATGGGACTGAGAGCATCTACAAAAATAGACCAAACCACCCTCACAACCCAAACTGCCCCCATAGCCCTTGATATTCCCTTGTTTCATTATTTCTTCATGTACTTCATTTTCAGTCCTTCTGAATAAGACATTTTGTTCTCTTGCTTCATAATTTTGTTCTTTAATTTATTTGTCCCCATTTTCTTTTGTTCTTCCTTTGATGTTTATCCTTTTAATGTTTCTTTCCGAAAGCTTTTTTTTTTTAAACCCTCCCAGTTTCAATGTGCTGCCTTTGAAGCATTTTTTTTTTTTTTTTTTGGATTTGCTGCTACTTTGCTCTTCATGCAATTTTTATTTTTCTTGCTGGCTTATTTGTTATCTGTGGCACAGAAGCAATCAGATACCAGTAACTTTACTGCATCACTACATATCTTAAAGTGAAAGTTCAGCTTAATATCTGCATTTAATTGTTACCTCTAGCACTTGACTAACCTATTGCATTTCCATTTGTAGACTGGAATTCAAAAGGGGACCTTATGGATAACAAGCAAATAACCTGTGGCCTTACATTCTATGAAGGTCTCCACTATCATGAATGTGCATCTTGCAGAAGTTAGTCCAGCAAAGTGATGACCATTAGCAAGTTGACTAGGACCTCTACTCACATTGACGGTGTTATGCACAAGGTCTCCACCATGAGCTAAGCAGGACCTCTACTCCTGGTGAGTGTATTATGTGCAAAGACTTTACCAGCCTTTCAACTCAATCTTTTCAAGTCTTTGAAAATCAGACTGCTGAGCTGAAGATCCATGATCAGAGCTTCTGTTGATTTCAGTGAGAAAACAAAGAGGCCAGCCAGGTTTTGCTGCTACCTCAAGCTGAGGGGAACTGATCCAACTGCAACAGCCTCTTCCCATCACATCAAGGCAAGGAGCTACAGGGCTCCACAGCACTATCCCTTCGGGGAACTCAAGCATAAGCCCTTTTTCAGAGTTTCCTGGCTACAACAGTGCTGAAAGGAGTAACACTTATGTAAAAGGCACAGAGAGTCCTGTCCCTGTGCCATGACTAACCTGACAGAAGGACATAATCTATATTTGAAGACAGCTGGAGAGAGGGTGATGCATACCTTTACGCAGCAAGATTAGAGCATAGTAGAGCTTTGCAGCCACTGCTCCTACAAAACCCTTGTGCTCTTGAAGCTATTAGCTCCACCAGAAATAGCAGATACACCATTTGAAGAAGGATTCATATTTATATGAGTCACCATATCAGCATTTGTATGTATGGCAGTCATGTTTAAAGGGTCCTAGGTGAGATCTGTCCCACATGAGCCCTGCTTTAGCTAGCTTTGGGTCCCTGAAATATTTTGCGAGACAACAGCTACTATACTGACTTGTACCTATTCTGCATGTTTTTCTAAGAGAAAGGGTAGAAATCAAAGCAGACAGCCATGTACAGAACACTAATCTAAAATAGGAAAAGCTTTGCAAGGAGAGAATTCAATCCACTTTATAACAAGAAAACATTAGTTTCCCCACAGTGACACCTGGAATAGTCAATGCTTGGTTCCTGTAGGCTCAGGTCTGTGTACAAGGGTCATGATACTTTGTCAGCAAAGACAAAGGTGCTGAGATGGACTAGTCAATAATTGACTGAGCCTTGTTACTCACTGCAATCTCTATCTTGTCACCATGTTTCTGTCTCAAAGTTTCAGCTACAACTAGTGAATCACTTCACTGAAAAAGACTTCTTACCCTGAAAAAAAGAAATCGCCACCATTGACAACAACAACAAAGACTTCCTATCTAGTTTTGTTGAAGGTCATTCAGCAGTTAAGTCCATTTACACTGTGACTTCTATCAGGTGTGAAGAATACAGAACAAAGCACCCACTAATATTCACTCCTTTGGCTTCAAAAATTTCCATGGAAACCTTTTTCTTTTTAAGTTACCTCAATCTTCAGAAAGCCAGAGAAAGAAAAAAGGCTGCACTTGAAACCACTTTCACTTTGCATGTCTGACATTCCTGTTTGCAGCCCACCTGAGAGTTATAACCTTGACACATTTCTTGGCAACTGCCCAAAGTTTCATCTTCCAGCAGAGAAGGTAAGTGAGCAAGTGCTTTCACTACTGGATTACAGGCACTGTACATATATATTATCCCCATCCTTCTTCTAACCTGTATTCCACCTGAGGACACTGTTCTCTTGCTGTAGGCACTGTACAAAC
This sequence comes from Nestor notabilis, assembly GCF_000696875.1. Lineage (NCBI taxonomy): Eukaryota > Metazoa > Chordata > Aves > Psittaciformes > Psittacidae > Nestor > Nestor notabilis. Next base: position 8,700 of record NW_009921592.1, on the reverse strand, counting down.
AGGAAAAAAAGGATGGGCCCTGCCTCAAAGCATTCCCACTCTGAAGAAATAGAGCAGATAAATCAAGTCTTACTACTCCAGCCTATATATGGAACTCTGTGTTGGTGTTACCCAACTAAATGACAACCCTAAAGTCAATTAGGTCTAACTTACAAGGGAGTCTATCCAATTCCGCTTCTAGCTCAGGCACCTACGCTGTCTCAAGTATTTGAACACGTCCCTTGGAGAAGCCCAAGACCTGACAGAAAGTAAGAGAGCCAGAAAACAAACCTGTTCCTAGCACCCTGACACATTCCCATACTCATAGATCATCCCTCTCTCGTAACAGAACAGCTGCTTTACCATGAGGTCTACACACATCCTCCCACCTCCAACAGTGAATGCAAAATAGCCATATTTCATTACTAGAGTTTACTATTTCAGCATATCAATAGGACAACCCAAGGAAGTGAGACAGCGTTAAAAAGCCCTTAGGGAAGCAGACAAACTTATGACTCAAAAAGTTGTATATCACTGACAACAAAATTCTTCCAGGAAACCCCATCCTGCTGATGGGAAGAGAGGGAGAGAGACATCAGCAATGCTCATCACCTCCCTTGGCAACCCAACAGCAGACTCCCTGCTTCATTAAGGGAAATGAAAGCCAGCTCTGGGCCCACCTAACTCAGGCTAGAGCAGTTTAATTCAGACCAAGGGTGCATAGCAAGAATTGTCACCATTAGAGCTGCTGCCTTGGCAGGGTACCAGCAGCATCAGGATGCCCTGGCAGAATTGGAGAATTGAGCAAGGAGAAGCCTGAACCATAGGGCAAGTAGCAATTCATTAGAAAGGAATATTGCACCAAGATAATAAATTAAGAAAAAAAATTGTTAGGGACTAGGAACATAGAAAGTACATTTTTTTAATTTAAATATTTACAAAACTATGCTTTCACCATGAAGCCTACTAAGTAACAACTTATAACATGGGAAAGAAAAAGGGCTGCTGGAAACTCAAGTACGCATTGCAAGCACCTGTCTTTCACATGTGTTTCTCTAAGCTTGCAGTGGGTTGTATGGCAGGGTTTGATCAGACAAATATCATCAACTGGTGGGAAAAGAGGGAACATTCCTTAATTTCTTATTTTTTTGAGTGATACCTATTACACAGGAATCTTCCATGGTCAAAGTTTTCAGTGTCTTTAATATAAAATCACCAAAAGCAGATTTGTGATTGTGTTACAACAGCGTTCAGGAAAACATTTTAAGGACAGGATGCAAGAAAAACATGGGACAGCAGGAAAACAGAGCAGACTGGGGAAAAGAGGAGGTGCAAGGGGGTTCTCACAAGCCCATCTATCATTAGAGAGACTCACTGTGCTTTGCACTTCCAGTCACATCACACTGTTCTTTGGGATACACAGTTGGTTATACACACATAAGGACACTACTAAGTTTAAGGGGTTTCATGACTCAAGGACTCACCAGAAGTCCCAGTGTTTCAGGCCTTCCTAGATAGAATATTTTAAGAGTTTCAGTTTCTTGTAGGGTTAAAGTCAGGAGTATGAATTATTTTCCAAGTAAATGAGACTTCAAATATCATAACTGTCTCTCTCCTATAGCAGCTTTTATTAACAGATCTCAAAATGCTCCATGGTATCCTTCCTATCACATGAGGAAACAGAACTGAAGCAACTTTTCAGCATCACATATAGCCCAGGAGCATACAAACTGGAGAATAGTCCTGGTGTCTCCTGGGGGCAGAGGAATTCACAGCCTGTTAGGTTACACTGCCTAGTTGTAAGACCCTCCCATGGGGGTTTTTTATTAGTATTTTAATTTCTATTTCAGGCTGTGGCATGCTTAAAATTTCTTTGTGGTTTGCTCTCTTACTTCAAGTTTTTAAAGTTATCTGACTGAAAATTTAGCCGGGCAGGGGGAGGGGGAAGCTCAGTTTAAGAAATCAAAACATCCATACAAATCACAATTAGACAGCAAGAGAAAAAGAATTCCCAGAATGGCTTCCTAAGTATACCATTAAACTGTTCATGTATGCATGCATTTGTGTCTTCATATGCACTCAAATGGGTCTGTGTGTGACTGCACACTGCAGCATGCAGAAGCTCCCTCCGTTCATGTGTAACTACATCTTGTTTTAGCATCAGGACACATTTTCTCCAGGCATAAATCATGCAGCTCCATCAATTTCAATGAATCTGCAAAATGATTGTGTAATTTAGCAAGCCATATTTTATACGCTTTCAGAAGATTCATGCACTATTACCTGAACTCAGAAAGTCCACAAGAAATACAGTTACTAGAGAACAGTAAACAGGAAACAGTTGTTACAGGAAGATGAAGTTATGATAACTCAAGTAGTACACGCTCTTAAGTCATGCACATCAAGATAATTTGTTTTGACTTAGTTTAAATAATAATTTAGATAAGAACACAACTTCTTAGCAGCTGATTTTCTTTACAACATCCTACCACTTCAGAAGGTGATTTTTCAGCCCCTCCGTAATGTAGCTATATGCAAGATTACTACTCCACTTAAAGACTAGAGCAAATGTGATCCCTCCACAGGCCAATCACATTGCTTTAGCAACAACAAAAACAGGTTTTGTTCTTGCATTGCCAGGCAGCTCTTTGTTCCAGCCAATGGAATAATTAAGCATTGTGGACCAGATCCTCAGCTGATATAATTAGATGGCATTTCATTGAAATCAAGGCCAGCTGACACCAGCTGAGGAGCTAACCCTTGATCTACAGCAGCAACAGCTGAGGAGTAACAAACAGGCAGGGAAAAGCCTTCTGTTTCATTGCCTTAATATAATAATGAGTTCTCTGTTTTCAACAGGTTTATCAAGCAATCAATGAGGTTTTGGATCATTTAGAATATTGGATCCAAAATTAAAGAATGGGAACACTCAAAGCAAAAGGCTGAAGCTGGAAGCTTTGGCTTTCTGAAATCAGTTGGGACTGGCGATACATTTCTAGGATGAGCTGCTCAGCTCTGATGATCTAACAGCACCAGCCAGCTCTGCTGCTAACAGGGGAAGCCAATCACACATCCCTCCTTTCATCACTATTTAGCTCAAGCCTGCAGCTCAATGTCCCTCCAGTCAACCTTAGCAAAACCATTACAGGAGCACTGGCCATACTGTCTGGTTGATCTCACAGAGGAGATTTGGTCAAGACTTACTAAATAACATCATATAGCTAACAAAATACTGGGCTGAAAGGCAACCAAGGCAACATTAGTTTGCCCTTCCCCCCCCAGTATTATTATTAGCACACCAAACAGGTCTCACTGATCCTTCACGCACCAACAAGAAGTTGACTATGAAATAATCAAGCTTATGGAATTTCCTTCTGTTCAGTACCAAGCATATTCCTTAGCAATAAAGGTGATTTCACAGTGTGGGAGGTTAATATGCAGTACCCATTAGATTACCAGTGCGATTTGTGTTTACAAGGCAAAGCAATAAATTGGGTCAGCACATGAATCTTCAGAGGGAGGAAAGAGAGGGAGAGCAGAAAGAGCACCCTAGGCAGCAATCCTACAGGGGCCAAGCAAGGCACATGATGCCCCTGGGACTTGCAGCATCATGGATAGATGTTTTCAGAAAGGAAAATCCATTTTTCCATTAGAAGTAACAATAGAAATATCACCTTGATTGAAAACGTGCAGTCAGGCCTGACTTACAGTTAGCCCTGCTGCATTCAGGCTTACATCACAAGGCTGTAAACCGTTATAACAGAAAATAGCTGGTATGTTTACTCACCCAAAACCGTGCTTCATTTATTTACCTGAATACATTATCACATACAGTCACCATTGTTGCTGCTCAGCGAGGCAAACAGACGAAAATGGGGAAAATAAACATTACACAGATTTCACCAGAAGATAAGCTATTAATTCATGCACAAAAACAATGAAGAAATGCCAGGATATACAACACTAACCACTCTTGAATTCTTGATTGTATCATTAAATAAAAGCAAAGGCACAACATGGGAAAAAAAAGAGCTTAGTGTTAATTTGTAATATCAAATTAAAAAGCCTATTAGATCCAAAGCAATCTTGGCTTGTGACTGTAGAAATGCAATGTGAAATTTCCACTAACATTCAAATACTTCCAAGAAAATAGAGGAAAGATATTTTAATTCAATGGCCAAAAAAAAAAAAGAAAATGAAGAGTTGATGTAAAGGACTTGATTTCATTGAAGTTATTGAAATGAGATATATGTAATAACTTATTAATGTCAAAATATTCTATTAAGAACTTATTATTTCCTTGTTTACATAATGCTAGCAATTATAGGGGTAATGCTGGTCCAACACATAACACAGCAGAAATGAAAAGCTATTTGCTATGTACTGGAATTCAATATGAAAGCACAGTTTAGATAAGGAGAAATATTTACATTTTTCTTACTAAGCTCAAGACCTCAGAAAGTAAAATAATAAACAACTAACTTCTGAAGCTACCCAAATCAGGCTTTATTACAAAGACCCTATAGCTCTATGCACACAAGCTCTGTGGCTAAAAGCTTGTTTGAAGAAAAGGTTGAACAACAGTCAGCAGTTACCAAGAATTCTTGTTTTCCCATCAAGTCTTGAAGGCAAATGTTTGAAACCAGGTGGAGGTAACTCGCCTGCAAACACTGCAGTTGCACTGAAAGGGGATGGGCCAGGGCATCAAGGTACATAAGCAGTGAGACAGAGCTGTAATCCAACCAGCTGGATGCAAATCCCCATTTCTTCCCTTGCAGCAGGAAAAAGGTACCATTCTTTTCTAGGGGTGGCTCACACACAACCCAGATGACAGCACAAGCACAAAGCTCTCCTGCACCAAACTCACTCTTGCCCAGAGTCAGCAACAAGGGTGTCCTGGGAAGCTTTACCAGCCTTGGTAGCCCTCAAACCTGGTCCCTAAGCCTTCCTGCCCTGCCTGCTCCTCATCTTGTATCTCCTGCACAATTTCCAGGCTATCCTGACCTGCAGCCCAGCTCCTATCTTAACTCAGTAGCTTCCTGACCACAAGCCCAGCCCTCCCAGCCCAGCAGATATTCAGGTTCCCATCTCTAACCTGACCCTAACACCAGGCTCCCTGACAGCCCACAGGGCTACCAACAGGAATGCAAACATGAGTTTGTCACTTACTCTGTATCCCCAAACAGATTATTAGAGAGGCAAAAGGATCCCCTTCACTCACACCCAAGGCACATGGCTCCAAATCAAGGTCAGGGTTGTATTCTTGCACTTATTAATGGAAAAGATCAATGGGAAAGAATGGAGGCTGGTATCGTCCTCATGTAGAGATGTGCTAGAGATGTTTGTCCCACTCCAATGTGGGCTCCTAGATGTATCATGGCTTCATGCCCTTGTTTTATCAGTCAGCAGATCTTAGAGGCACAGTGGGGCTGTAATACACTGCTGGTGCTGATCATTAACAGACAGGCTCCAGAATGGAGGAAGAAAGCCTTGGGAAATGGAGAATCACATGTTGCCCCATAGTCCAAAGCAAAGCCACAAGCTTGCTCTCTGCTAGGGTTGGCCAACTTGCCAGTGCATCTTATTTAGCAGATGACCACACCGATGGGTAAAGGCATTGAGAAACAAAGAATTATCTGATGTTATTTTACTTTAAAGCTTACTTTATCACACTGAATGAAGAGACAAAATTAAAATCTGATTCAAGTAACAGCACCTGCTTATGTCTGACAGGAAAGACTGAAACCTGAAAGACAGCAGGCAATTTAAGGAAAAACATACCTGCAGACTGCCAACAGGAACACAAAGCTTCACATTTAAGGCAGCCCCAGTTAACCAGTTTGTAAGATAATTCCCAAGACCACTCACCCCTTCTGAAGCACCGGCTTTAGCTGCTCCCTTCATCCTTCCACTCCCCAAGGCACAGGCTCTAGCTTCCCCCTGCCTCCTTTTGTCTCCTTGGGCTTGATTAGTAATCCAGCTCAGCTGAGTTCCCTAAGAGACAGCACCAGAAGCTCAGCAGGAGAAAGGCCGCAGGCAGGCAAAAAACCGCAACAAAACAAAACCAGATAGTCTTCTACATGCTGTTCATGCTGTACCCTCATCAGGTATCATATCCCTTTCCAGCAGCGGTGGGTTCCCCAGTTGAACCAAAACTGCAAGACTCTTCCTGATGCTCCTAAAATGTCAACTTGCTAAACTAGGTTAAAATAAGCTGAACTTTAGCTCACTGCATAGAGAGGTAGTTAACTTACTAACTCAACTCAATTTCCCAAGGAGAACCATACAGACTGCCTACTGAGCAGTAGCAGGATGCAATGGCACACAAGGAACTAGTGTTGTTGTCCTCATGGTCAATTGACGAGACGCCCTTTGACTGAACCGATCTTGGTGAAAAAGTGGAGAAATGGAAAACCTTGCCTTTGGCTCCATAGCAAAACGGTTTGCTACGATTAACTACACCAGTACTTGAAGGATCCAGGGTGAAAGAATGGCTTCCAAGGGAATCAAAGTGCTGCACCTACAGTGAGCTGTACCTCTGAACCCCAGTATTACAAGGTCCCCCTAGGACAGCATGTCTTTTTCCTCCATAAAGGCACAGAGCAGACCAAGGGATCACAGTCCTCTCAGCTCTTTTTATTCATCAATCTTTTTTTCCTTTGAGAAAAGCAGTGACTTCCCTTGTTGCATGGTGACACTGTAACAGTGCATGGATGTGCTTCAGGGGAGCGTGGAGCACAAGACTCTACAGAAGCACCCAGAGACAGAAGAGTGCTTATAGAGTCTGGCAGTGGAGGGATACTTTACTGGGGGAAAGAAACACTTTCATGTTGCTTAACCCAGGGTAAAATGGGCCATCATGATCAGGGTTGAGATGACCCTGTGGATATGTGGTGGTGGGCAGGCAGAAGCACATTGCCACCCTCATTCCTACTGCAGCCACACTGACATTGTTTGATCCCTGTTAAGGACCATAAAAACCACGGGACCCCTGCCCAAAGTCACAGTCAGCAGCCCAGAGCATCCCTGCCTCATCATCTGAAGACCATTGGAGTGCCTTGCCCCTTCCTCCAGACTTGGACAACCACCAACACACTCCCTGAGCTCTGGAGGCTGCCCTGGTCCCAGCACCACCAGCTCCATTAGCCATTAGACCACCCAGCCACTGAGCCAACTGCGCAGCTAGCAGCAGCAGGAGAGAGGACAGATTACCCTGCAGCACACTCACGGATTATGACAGCCCATAGGATCCTGAATTAAAAATAAAGGCGGCTCCTCAGAGGAAGCAAAGCACACGTCTTTCCTTGATGACCTTGCTCCGGTGAGGGGCTGGGGGCGAGGGGGAGCCGGACAATGACGGAGCAGAATCGCAGCTCCCAGCCTGGGCACAGACCACGCTGACACTTTGCAATGCCATCCGTGCAGATTCCTCTCTCCGCTACCACTTTCTTTTTTTCCTTCCTTTTTTGTTTTTTGCAAACCTTTGTGGAACAGACGCCCTCTCCTTGCCCCAGTTGGAGCTGCAGTAGAATGAAAAGGGGGGTGGGAAGGAGGGAGGAGAGAAAAAAAACCCGCTTTTGGTTGAGGTTTTCCTGTTACTATCACTGTAGCGTTTATTTAGCCAATCTCCTAACTATGACGTGAGGAAGGCAGGAATCATGGCTCGCTCATAATATTTAACACACCCACTGAAAGCTGGAGCTGCAGAGCTACTAGTCCAACCAGTCACCAGAATTCAGTGTAGCTGAAAGAGGTTTTCACTCTGCACCTGCCAAAGATCTCTCCCCCCTCTTCCCTTCTCTCCCCCCTTCTCTCTTCCTTTCTCTCTCTCTAAAAGGCAGATCTGTTAAGACCCAGCAGAGATCAAAGACGGGACCTCTTTGCTTAAAAGAACCTCTACTGATTTATATTAGTTTCTTTCCTCTAATCCTTCCTCTCCCCCCCTTTTTTTTCTGTGCCATATTTAACCTTTATGTTGCAGTTGTGCCATCAGACAGTTTTGCGACCAAAAAAACCCAACCCAAGCCAAAGCAAAAGCCCAGCTTGGATACAGCAGCCACCCAGACTTGATCTCAGTTGAACATACTAATCTCTCCCAAGCACTGGACGCGATGGATGAAGAAACTGGAACCGCTCAAAGAAAATGATTTTCCAGCCAATGTTCTTAAACAGTCTCAGAGAAGAGAGGGAGCGAGCGGGAGAGCGCTTCTGCTGCATCACTGGGCACATTCAAAGGAAGGGAGTCAGCGTTTCCAGCACAGCCAAATATTATGGATGATTTTTTTTCTTCTGTCGCCTTTCCGCACAGGTTTTCTTAATATTATTCTCCTCCCCTCCTCCACCCCGTCTTTTTTTTAGTTTTTTACATTTTATTTAATCAGAGCTAGTGTCTGATGCCGGTTTCTCTTCAAGAACCAGTTTTCCCTATTTGTTGTGATCCCTGTAATAAAAAGAGAAATCGTGAGCAGATGGCTTTATACATTGCAATGCCGCTGGCATTGTTTTCCTCTTGATTTTAAAGGCTCGGTCCGGTGCTCCTTTTTTTTTGTGTTTTCTTTTTATTTTTTCTTTTTTCCTTCCTCCTCCTAAGTTCTTGATGATACTGAGACATGAGGACCTATTGTTTTTAGCCTGTTTATTTCTCGGCGCCTATGGAGATAACTTTATTGACTTGATCGCTAGCTTCCCGATCCGAAGGGAGACAGCCGAAGCCCCGGGGGG
>NW_009921591.1:0-509 GCF_000696875.1 Nestor notabilis | reverse complement strand
TACTTTGCCAGGAGATCATCATTACTCCCTACTGCTCGAATTGCATACTGGGCAGGTGGTATGGATCCACGGGAGAGAGGGGAACCACTATTCATCCAAACTGATCTAGCTGAGGCAGTACAAAAAGCAGCTTGTATACAGGCAATGTATAATAGAGATGAGTTGCGAAAATCCCCAATGTCAGCACCTATTGACCCGGAGAGATTAAATCCTCTCATTCGTGGTTTCCCTAATTGCCTTAAGACGTTTGTAGTCAATATTCAAGATCGCCTACAAGGTCAAGGTCGCAGAAGAGGCCAACAGGCTTATGCACTAACCTGGAATGAATTTGTACAAGAAGTAGACAAATACAGACGCCAAATGGGCTGGGTCGGTTCATTCAGAGAAAAAATCCCCAACCACACCAGAAGGGTTCGCCAAGTCTGTACTCAAAATTCTACACCTGACCAAACTTATACTCAAAATTTTAAATCTGATTGTTTTTCTACCCAAAATTCTAAATCTGATGG
>NW_009921590.1:0-5732 GCF_000696875.1 Nestor notabilis | reverse complement strand
TAGTAACGCTGCAACCTGGTTTGTGCTCCCACCCATTCACAGGGGAGGGTTTTGTGCCCAAAGTCACCTGCGTCCTGGACTCTGCATGGCACTCCTACCTCACTCACCCCCTGCCTGCTCACCGCTACGTGTTCATGTCTCCTGCAAACCCCCTCTCCCTGCTCCTGGCCTCTCCTGTGGAGCTTCTGCCGGGTCACTTTCAGCGTGCCCCCCAGGATGCCCATCACAAGGGCACCCACAGCGCATCGGGGGCAGTGGCGGGTGGCATGGGGGGATCCAGGGGTGACATTGAAGGAGAGTGGCTGTAATGACACATGTAGCACAGGTTTATAAAGGGTCAGTCAACTTACCTCTGTGAGATGCTGTCTCAAATGGAAGACCAAGGACGTTTACATGTCTTTGGGGGGGGGTCACAGATGTCCCATTGCAAAACGGGGCACTGAGTTCAACTGGTCCAACAAGGGTTAAGGCACATTTAATATATGCAGAGCTGCTCCAGAAAGCTGACATCTTTGAATGAAACTCCCTCTTTTCAGCATTTTCAGCCAAAATCTGCTCACCCACCTGAAGAGAGCAAGGGCTTTGCCAGGCCAGTCCTGCAGAAGCTGGTGAGGGAATGACACCTCACCTTAGCCATGGCCAGGATCCTCCACTGGGGGCCAGGGCCAGGCGAGTGGTGGGGCGACGCAGCATGAGGTGAGGGCTGCATAGCAAGTAGACTGAAGAATAGGTTGCTGGCGAGGAGCTGGGAAATGCTGGTGCTGCTGGCTACAGAGAAAGGATAAATTGGGAAGTCTGTAAGGCTGCTTTTTATTGCGGTACTTTTTGGATGGCAGCTTCACTCCCAGGTTTGGAAAGCAGACACTCAGGGAAGGAAATGAGGTTGCTGGCTTTCCTCCCATTGTGCTGGGGGGGTCCAAGCCAGAGTCACCTTCCCTCCCCTTTGGTGTCATCAGCTGGGACTGATGGCGAGGCACCTCTGGAAGAGGGGTTTGCAGCATCCTTGGCTGCCAGCCTGGCTGCAGCAGCTGAGGGGTGCAGAGGGTGCACAGGAGCTGCTTTTGCAGAGCATGGAGGAAAGTTGCACTGAGAGGCCTCTGGCCAAACCCAGCCCTCAGACTCCTGTCAGGGTATGTGGTTTGTGCCTAATTCATTCTGGAAACCCCACAGCAGGATCCCTGCTCCCCACAACACACCTACAACATTATTGCAGGCTGGGACAGGGGTTTCCTCCTGAGTTACTCGCCTGAGGGAGGCAGAGGCAGCCATGAAGAGGTGGGAGCAGCACCCAGACTGCCCTTTGCTCCCAGCCTCATGGTGGCCGATGCTGAGCTGACCAGTCCCATTGCTCTTGATCAGGTGGAGCAGGGACCTGGCAAAAGGGAGGTGCAAATCATTGAGATGGAGATGGAAAAAGTCCTCCAGGACTTGGCAACGGTAGGAGCAGCACCGTGGGTAGCAAAACCAAGGGCTGCTGAAAGCCAAACAGCAGCGTAGGAGGAGGCAAAATCCACTGAGGTCTCCCCTGTCATGCAAGGAGAACAGATAAATATCAGCATCCATGCCAGTAAGTGGGAGGAAATCAGGCATTTTCTCCAATGCTGGTAGTTTCTTGCTTTGTTAACAAGAATCGCAGCTCATTTCAGATCTAATCCTATGACAATAAAGGTGTTATTCAGAGGGGAGAGATGAACCTCATGCTTCCTGCTGCAGGAAGCAGGAACAGGGAAGAGGATGGAGGTGCTCAAAGCTCTCCCCAGCCTGCCCTTAACCGCCCCACACAAGGGAGGTAGTGGACATGTGGCTACTGGCAGAGGGGTGCCTGGGGGGACAGTTGCAGGTGGCATCTTTCTGGAATGTGTCTGGAAAAGCGGGAGCTTGACGTGGGTGCAGCTCTGCCCTAACTCTGCCACTGCTGAAATCAAGAGGCATTTCAACACCCCCACTGAAGGGTGAGCCTGTAGGGCTGCTTTTTGTGCCTGAGCCTGGAACCTTTGTGGGTTGCAATGTGGGTTGCTCCTTTCCAAAGTACGGAGATAAGGGGTGGGCACAAACATGGTGCCATTACAGCTTTTAGATGGCCCTGAGTCAGGGTGTATGTTGGCCAGGGCACCAGTAAGTTGTAGTGCTGGAACCCCATCTGCCTGCCCCTCTGTTAAAGCTTCAGCCTTGGCGGCCAGACAGGAGAGGTTTTCTCTCCCCTGCTCACTCGTTTTTAGCACTGGATCGACAGTGATTGTGCGTCTGTCATGTTGCTTTGTGTTCCCCAGGGCAGCGCTGCTCCAGACTCAGCACCTTGTTCCTGGGTGGCAAGGGGCTCCTGGCAAGGCAGATCGGCTGCCCCTGGTAAGTGGCCCCTTCTGCCCAGCACCTGATGTGATGTGGGGATCGGGGCTCTGCTCAACCAAGTGTTGCAAGGTCCCTGAGCCCTGGCAAAGCAGGACACTAGATAGGTGAGTAGCAAGGGAGGGCTCAAAACCTAGCTAACTCAGACTGGGAATTCAGAGGGGTCATGGAGCATCAGGGGAAAGAGCAGAAGATGAGGAGCAGGGCTGGGGGCATAAGGGCTCACCCCCCACCTGTGGGGAGAGAGTGGGACTGCCACTCAGTGAGGGGGTCCCAGTGACGAGCCAAAGGGTTTGCCCTGTTCCAAAGGCTGAGGTGCCTTGGTGTGCGACCCAGCACGAACTGGCGTGCACTGGGGCTGTGAGAAGGGGTGCAGGGACGCTGGATCCTGCTGATGGGGCAGATGTCTCATGATGAAGCTTGGTGTGAGTGTTTTTTGGGTGCTCCCACTGCATGGGGTTTCTTCCCTTTTCTCTGGCAGCCATGCCCCACTTCTTGGATTGGTTTGTGCCAGTGTATCTGATGATCTCTATCCTCATCCTGGTGGGCTTTGGAGCTTGCATTTACTACTTTGAGCCAGGACTCCAGGAAGCCCATAAGTGGCGAACTCAGAGGCCGATCATGGAACGAGACCTTCGGAAGACACTGATGATTCGGGACAACTTGGCCTTTGGGGTGCCCGAGGTCTGACACGCTGCCCGTCCAGTCCAGAGGAGCCTCTTCTGCGTGGACAGCAGCCTGCAAGCCTCGGTAGGGATGACAGTCCAGCCTTGTGCAAGCTGGGCTGATAGTAGCTTTGCTCTTTGCTGATCTGGGTCTTGTACTCACCACTTTCCTTTCTGCCCCTTTGCTTCTTAGTTGAGGTTTGTGTGGCAGTGTAGACTCAGGGCTTCCCACATGCTCACAGTCCTTCATCCAGCCAAGGATTTGTGCTCCTTCCCATGGCCAAGACTGATGAATTACCCAAATGAAAGGTCCCTTGTTAATCACACTTTCTCCCTCCCTGCCAGCCCAGTGCATACAGGCAGGTTTGCCAGAGCTCTCAACCTGTGGCAGCAGGTTGTCTCAAAAGCCTCTCCTCACGTCTCCCCCCACCCCAACACTCACCCTTTGGATGCAGTAGGTGCAGCAGTGAGTGCCCTGGACGTGCAGGGTCCTGTGTACCCCACTCCTGATGTCCCAGGGAATGTCAGATGGTGACACCACCTCATCTGCATGTGTCCGCACATCCCATGCTATCACATGGACCTGCCAGGATGAGAGCGACCCACATCCCCAGGGTGCTGTCCCTGTGCTGTAGTCCCCAAGGGCTGCTTTGGGAGGCAGGAGTCCCTATTGCCAGCTGCCCAAATCTGCCACAGGTCCTGGATGGGCTCATGTCAGTCAGTCTCTCCTGTGAACCTGTCAATGGAAGCTTTCTCCTCTATTCCCAAAGAAAGGAGGAGAGTGCCCGGTGCTGGTTTGTGTGAGTGATGCTCCATTGGTAATTCTCTGGGGATGAAAGTTAATTTTTAGCTCTGAGGGTTCTGGCTGAGGAAGGAATGGGTCAGAACATTCTGCAAATACCCTGGGTCTTTCTGGGACGTTTCATCCCTCATTCAGTCCTTACATTCAGGCAAAAAACAGAGACGTGAGTACCCTAACTGGGGAGTCTTGCTCAGCAGGGAGATGCAGTGAGTGGATTACTCCTGTGCTCAAAGTTGTGCTTGCCCTGGCAAGCAAATGCTCAAAGCTCAGGTGCAGCCTGAAACAGGAAAATCCCATGTATTTTGTGCCTTGGTGACTTGGGCTGCGAAAGGGAAATGCCGTGGGGCTGGGCTGCATGGTCTGCATTGCTCACATCCCCTGCCCTCTGGCACAACACAGCCATATCTTCAAGCACCAGCTTGTAAACCTCCTTCCTCACCTCCACTCCCCTGTAGCTGGGGCTGCACAGTGAACGGACCCCAGCTGGGCCATGGTGTAGCAATAAAACCCTCTGTACTGGAGCTGAGGGGCTTGGAGCCATCAGGGCCAGGTTAAACTGTCCCTGTGGGAAGGGGGGTCTGGTCTCTGGGGCTTGCACCAGTGCAGGCTGCTCTGCCATCGCACCTCCTCCAAACCCACTTTTGCCTCCTGAGTCGGAAGAGAAGAGGGAAAGCCACAAGCCTGGTAAAACCGAAGGGCTGGGTCTGCTACTGCTGCCCTCGGCTGGCTGACATCCGTGGTGTGATGAGGCTCCCGTGTGCCCTCTCTGTGCGCTGTCCTGCCTGTTCTCACCTCTGCTCTGCTCACGACTCGCTATAGAAATCAAGCAAAAAGAAGACAACAAACAGGTCAGGGCTGGACTAGAGAGAAACTAGTTGTTCGTCTCCTCTGGCTTATTTCGCACTATTTAGTCCTGATGCAATTAGTTTTAAGCCAGGTATTTTCCATGGGTATGAAGGACCTTACTGCCAGTGGTGTCAAAGCCCTCCCCAGGAGAATAAAATTGTGTGACAAAATGTGTGGCCGACACTTTATTTTCCTGTTGTTCCTCCTAGGAACTGCCTCCCTGCAGCTCCGGGCAGGCAGCAAGGACCAGTGTACAGCGAGGTTTCCTTTACAGCAGGGTAGGTCCTCATCCGCCTGGATTCTGTGCCAGCTACGCCACAGAGCTATCTGGGAATAATGAAGCCAAAGGCAAACACTGGCTGAAAACTGAGACTGTTTCTCCCCTGTGGGACCTGTGCAGCTGGAGACACCTCAGGGGAGAGGGAAATAGTCACAGATACTGAATTAAACTGTGTAGAGCATCAGGGAAGATACTTAGTACTGGACATCCTGCACAGGATCAGGCTGGTCTTTCCCACCGTCTCTGTCTCTTCACCTTTAAAGAAGCAGAGAAGTTACGTTATCCTTATCCCTGTCTGCCCCAGCACTCCTCACAGCTTACTGTTACTCCTCCAGCCCTCAGCCCTGGCCACCCAAAGGCCACTGCTGAGTGCATGGTCGGACGTGCCACTGGGGTGCTATGGGTGCCCAGCTCTCCTCTCACATTTGCCCAACGAGCCAGACATACTCTCATTTCAACCTTTTCTTTCTTTCTTCGTTTTTGTGTTGCCCTTCAAAGGCTCTTGTAGTGAGGAAGGTGTAGAGTGGCAAACTGCCCTCTCGACCTTGAAAATACCCTGAAACTGGCAGAATTAAGAAACAATCAGAATAATGAAGCAGCAGAAGAAAATCAGAATAAGGGAAAGAAGCATTAACCCTGACGAACACCTGACAAGTGAACACTGAACTTCCTCAGGAGGGCATGAATCCTTGAACTGAAATCTGCTATTTGAAGGGGGAAAAAATAAAATAAATAAATAAATAAATAAAAGAAAAAGAAGAAGAAGAAGAGAGGATGGGAAAAGATTTCAAAA
>NW_009921589.1:0-883 GCF_000696875.1 Nestor notabilis | reverse complement strand
GTGTGCCCATGTTCGTGTCCGTGTTCGTGTCCGTGTGTGTCCGTGAGTGTCCGTGTTCGTGTCCGTGAGTGTCTGTGTGTGTCCGTGTTCGTGTCCGTGTGTGTCCGTGTTCGTGTCCGTGTGTGTCTGTCCGTGTCCATGTCCGTGTCTGTCCATGTGTGTCCGTGTCCCTGTTTGTGTCCGTGTCCGTGTCCGTGTGTGTCCGTGTCTGTGTGTGTCCGTGCCCGTGTCCGTGTGCATGTCTGTGTTTGTGTCCGTGTGTGTCCATGTCCGTGTCTGTGTCTGTATCTATGTCTGTGTCGTCATGTGTGTCTGTGTCCATGTCTGTCTGTGTCCGTGTCTGTCCGTGTCCGTGTGTGCCCGTGTCCGTGTCTTTGTTTCTGTGTGTCAGTGTCTGTGTCCATGTCTGTGTCCGTGTGTGCCCGTGTCCGTCCGTGTCTGTGTGTCCGTGTCTGTCCATGTCTGTCCGTGTCCGTGCCCGTGCTCGTCTGTGTCCACGTCTTGTCCGTATGTGTCCGTGTCGTATCTGTGTCGTGTCCGTGTCTGTCCATGTGTGTCTGTATCCATGCCTGTGTTTGTGTCCGTGTTTGTGTTTGTCTGTGTCCATTGTCTTGTCCCTGTCCGTGTCCGTGTCCGTGTCCGTGCCCGTGCCCGTGCAATGCAGAAAGATGGGACAACTCATGATTTTCACTTTGCAGCCTGTTGTTCCGTGGAAGGACCCCTTCCCCGCATCACAAGGAGCGGTAACCGCCCCCGCTCCGCATCACCTCGCGTTCCCAAGCGACGCTGGTGACTTTGTTGGGACGTTCTCCCAATTCCCAGTGTCCCCGCTGGTGTTTGTCACCTCACTCACACGCACGCGTGTCCCCGCGGTGCGGGGGGG
>NW_009921588.1:0-2462 GCF_000696875.1 Nestor notabilis | reverse complement strand
AGCTCTGAGAAGGTTTTATTTTCCATTCTCTTGGAGCTGAGCACCTGTATTATACTGCCTGCATTAAGGAGGATTCACTGTAGCCTTAAGCGTACCCGGTACAAAGAACATCTAGTTCCTGTCAAGAATTTATTTTGGGTTTTGTTCTGCATAATGATAGATGAAGCTGACTTAAATGCTTGAGTGAATTCTTTTTAATAGGAAGTCATTCAATCAATTGACCTGTGACAGGTACATTCTAAATACTTGGCGAAGTGTGCTCGCTGACCCTGTGCACCCAGTAAGTCAGGCTGCCAGGTTTGAGTCCCAGTGTATATAGCTACATCTTCTTCCTCTCTAATACCAAGGAGGGAATCTTGGCTCTGTGACCATGTTTACATGGTGACTTACGTCTATATTTCTTTGGTATGGCTAGGATCTCTGGGTAGATTGGCCACTTTCTTTCTGCCTGGTTCGCATGTTGGCTTAGCAGGTATTCTGTAAGTCTTTGCACTTAAAGTACTTTGCACTAACACTGGCCTCTAGCCTGTGCTACACTTACATGTGTAGTTGCTGCATGCACCTGCCTATTAAGAGGACTGTGCCAGATGCTCTTACTCAGTTGCCTTTTCTCCTGCTCCTTATGGTGCTGGCTAAAGCCATGATACTGTAGCAGGCCCTTGACCTTGGACAGGCAAGATGCTAACATCTACCTAGATGTGGTACTGTGAAAACACTAGTGCTATGTTGCTTGAAATGAACTGGCAAATGTGAGCATGAGGGCATTTGCTTTTGGTGAAGGTACCCATCATGCATGTGATATGTGCCTGCTGTTGTGTGTTGCCTGTACTTAAGGAGCTTGTGATATGAATGTCACCACTGGGGTTGCTTTGTACAAACCTGTGGCAGCTGCACCCACTGTGATGGAAGGACCATTGAGCCACAACACTTGCTAATACATCCTTTGCTTACTCTTGTCTCCGTTGAAATATAAATATATAGCTGATAGTTCTAACGGATATCCACTGACTTTGGTCTGGCTTGGATAACCACAAAGTCTGCTGATTCTGGTTACAACAGGCTTGCACAATGGGCTGTTGCTAGACCCACAGTTTGGTTGAAAGCCAAGAACCCTCCGACCTTATTTCTGACCACAGATCAAATTTGACTGGGGTATAAATGGGGTCCTGCTGGAGGGCAAGACTTGAATTGGTCCTCCTTGGAGCAGCACATCTGCAGTCCAAGTCCTCTGGTCAGGACACAGCCTGAGATAACTCCTCAAGGTTGAGAGCCCTCATCTTGACTGGTGAGTGAAATGCATTTTGGGTTAATTCCCTTTAAAACTTAAGCTTAAATCAGTTGTATTTGATTCCACTTGTCATCTAGAACCTGTAGTTTACTAGTGTTGGTATATTGAACTATTTTTTATTAGAATAAATTTCCTTTGGGGCTTGTAACCTACCTTAGTCAATTTTGTGGGCCTCCATGACAGTGACTAATAGCATGCTAAATTTTGAAATCTTGCCTATGTGATAGAAAGGATTGATTGTGCATGTATATATATGTTCCTTTAGATACCAACAAGATAGATACCCAGGTCTGGGACTAGGAGTGGATCCAGCCACCCCTAGCCACCTTTTTGAGAAGGAGCTTAGGGAGCAAGGGGTCCTCTCTGAACTTCATGACTCAATGGGAGGATCTCCCTCAGAGTGCTATGTAACCCTGTCCTCTATGCAGTAAATGATCAAATGAACTTTGCTATCAAATCATATTAAACCCCTGTCACACCACTGAATTTTGTTATATCAATAAAGTATATTCTTCTCTCTTACAGGTGAAGTGCCTGACTTGTCCATGACAAAACCATGGAACCTGTCACGGCTCTAAGAGCCATCACTGGATATGATCCTGGCCTGCAGATTGACTTCCTGGCTTTGCATTGTCCCTTCTTCATCACTACAAGCTTGTCTGGTGATCTGGACTCTGGCTTGACCTTGGTTGACATCGCTTTTTCTGCTTGCCTTGCTTGCATGCTGTGGGTTTGGGGCCTTGGCTGGTGAGGTCCATGCCTTGCCAGTTTTGATGTCTCCCTCAGCTTCTGGCCCCTGGCCCTTAGGGAGCTGCTGGTCCTAGTTGAGTCATGACAGGTACAGAATTGTAGGATTTGGGTCTGCAACATCCTATCCTGTTAGTGTCTGCCTTCTTCCTCTTCCCTTCCAGGAATCTTTTTGTGTCAGTAGGAAGAGCTACCACTTCTATCACTCCTGCCTTTTTGCCCCAGGAAGGTTCCTGGTAAGTGTAAAAGGGTAAATGTCATTTGCCACTCATTTTCAAAGACAAGATCTTGTCCCATGGAATTACAGAAGACCAGTCAGGCAGCCTGACCCTTTTCTTTGGGAAGATTGTATAACAATTCTCCTTGAAGCCGTGTCTAACCGAGCACAGTAAGAATAAGGTGATTTCATAGAATCATAGAATAGTTA
>NW_009921587.1:0-14000 GCF_000696875.1 Nestor notabilis | reverse complement strand
ATATAAAAAATATGTATACTCACCTTTTTTTTTTCTGCTAAATTAAGAGGATGATCTGAAACTATGGGCCAGATTGTGCCTCACACAAACATGACTACTCTGGAGGTTATGGCAAGCTGCACAGCCTACTGGGAGCTCTGGAGCTCCATCAGGCACAGCAGACGTGTGCCAGATGCTGCACCTTCTCAGGCGTACAACATGCCCTCTTCTGGGGGTTTAGCCAGGGTGGAAGAAAGCTGGGTTCTGTTTTCCCATCTTAGAGGATGATCTTTGAAGACCCTGATGTACCACCTGATATGGGAGTTAGGTCATTAGAATTAGGTAACAGGAAAACTTTATAACATGGGCAGCATGGAATATTTTAGGGTTATTATTTCATATATTCATTAGCAGAAGTCAGAAGATTTACCAAGGAAAGCATTTATCTAACATCTAGGACAGACAATTTCAATTTTGTGCCGTATCAAACCACACAGCTACCCTCATTAATGTTTCCTTCCTATAAATTCATAAAATGGTTTGGGTTGGAAGGCAGCTTCAGAGGTCTTCTATCCAACCCCACTTGCAATAGGACATCTTCAACTAGATCAGGTTGCTCAGAGTCCCATCCAGCCTGACCTTGAATGTTTCCAGTTACAGGGCATCTACCACTGCTCTGGGCAACCTGTTGCAGTGTTTTGCCATCCTCATTATAAAAAATTTCTTCCTTATAACTAGTCTGAATCTACCTTCTTTTAGTTGAAAACCATTAACCCTTGTCCTATCACAACAGACCCTGCTAAAAAGTTTCTCCTTGCCATTCTCTCAGCCTGTCTCCATAGGAGACGTGCTTCAGCCCTCTGATCATCTTTATGGCCCTCACCTGGACTCACTCCAACAGGTCCATGTGTTTCTTATACTGAGGGCCCTGGAGCTGGATAAAGTACTCCAGATGGGGTTTCAACAGAGCAGAGGAGAAGGGGAGAACCATCTCCTTCAACCTGCTGTCACACTTCTTTTGGTGCATCCCAGAATACGGTTGACTTTCTGGGCTGTGAGTGCACACTGCCAGCCCATGTTAAGTTTTTCATCCACCAGTAGCCCCCAGTCCTTCTTTTCGAGGCTGCTCTAATCCCTTCATCCCCCAGCCTGTATTGATGCCCTGACCTAGGTGCAGGACCTTCAATTTGGCCTTGCTGAACCTCATGAGGTTCACATGGCCCACCTCTTGAGCACGCCCTCTGGATGGCATCTTGTCCCTCAGGTATGTCACAGAGAAAGATTTGACCACATTGCAGAGTGCACTGAGGATTTATACATTTGTTCTTGTAAAGTACTTATCTATTTCCATGTGCAGATGTGCACGGTTCTGCACCTGTTTGTGGTTTTTTCCTCTACTCTTATTCTGCTCTACTAGTTAGCTGTGCGTTGCTACTATTAAAAACATTAGGTTCATTGTTAACTGATGTTTTCATTAGACAGGTCTTAAATAGGAGTAGATAATTCAATTTCCAGCCAAGAAAAAGAATAATAAATACATAACGCTGAAGCCATCTTTTTGTTCTCCCCAATGTAAGGTTAATAGTTAAATTTTTAGCCACTGGGGAAATAGGTGCAATGAAAGATTGGAAAGAAAATAATAATTAAAAATAACACCAAAATGAAATTACCCACATTAGCAAAGCTGGCAATACCATGGAGTATCTACATGCAATAGAAAGAATGGCAGAGAAGTATTTCATTATTTATGTAGGCATTTGAAGGGCTAAGAGCCATGTAGTAGAGCTATAACTGTCCAAAAAAAAAAAAAAAAAGGAATCTTCTGAATGATTCAGGCCCTTTATATAATAATATGGAGGACTGCTCAGGTTTCCATGCTGTCACCGGAGTCTGGCCTTCCAAACACGCTGAACCTTCTCCATGCATTTCGACAAAACCACACAGCAAAAGTTACAGCATCAACTCTTTACCACAGTAAATTCTTGTCTTTAAAACGTAAACCTTTGTGCAGTCATAGCTGGGTTAAATAAGCCACAATTGCACAGTGGCTGCTTGCCACCACAGATTTTGTTGAGTTTAAGTGTCATTATAACCTTGCTTGAAGTGCTGGCTCACAGCTCCACATTACAACTGGTGCTGGAGTGCTGGTAGGTGGTATATTCTTCCTCCATTCAGGTTTCTCCCTGGTCTCACTGTGACCTTTTCAAAGTATGTCGTGTGATATGAAAGATGACAGTGATCTCTCCTTCCCCTTAATCTCTTTCACTGACACCAAGAAACAGGCCAGTATTTCAAATTGGTTTTGATTACAAACGTCAGAGTGCTGTTCTGGGAAGATGAGAATTTTACGTTTAACTCCAAGTACAGCCAGGTTACAATCATTTTGATACATTCTAGCACTGAACTCTTTATATTTAGCATGGTCCCTGATGAAATTCTGCTTGTTGCAACTACGTTCATCTCCTACCTATTAATGTAGCATTATTTCAGGGGCCATGGTTTTTGTGGGAGGTCATGGTAAGAGACTTTTTCCAGTGTGCTCATCAGTGGTTAAAGACAAAGGATATTTGCACCTCGTCTTTCCTTCATAGGGGAGCCTACACGAAAACTCACATTCAGATAATCCCCACCTTCTACTTTACTATATTTTCTAATATCTAGGTACCTCTGAAGGTGCAGACCTAGCCAATAGGAAACACTAGGCAAAATACATTAAATGAAATTTAGGCCATCAGAATCTGTCAGACAGCAATGCAAAGGGTGACGTACTTCTGACAATCTTCTACTAAGTAGCAAGGCTTCCATGTTCACAACAAGCTAAGGATTTCCTCACTGAAATCTCTTTTACAGTCATCTTTTTCATATGCAACGTATTTTTAAAACGTTTTCGATGTGAGACAGCATATGTTTAATTCATAAGTGACTAGAGGTAACAGCTATCCCTGACAGTAATTCTATGCCTATTGTTTGTATCCTGCTCATAGCCGGTAGCACCATTTGTAAATTGAAAAGTAAAACCTGAAGGACAGAGTTTTGCAAACATTTTTCTTCTGAGTTAATCATTGCAATAACTTTGCATATGGGTTCAATTGCAATGAATTCACATGCCCAGAATGAATCATGTGTGCAGTTCATAAGATCAGGGCCTGTAAAGAGACATTTATAGAAATAATTTGCTCCAAAATATTCACTCATGAAGGTTCTCTATATAAGTAGCAAGAAGAACTTTAGCTTTTAAGATAAAACTTTAAAATATTATTTGAGGTCATATATTCCTTTGTTTTATGCAGTATATTCTTATTATCTCAAATATATCTCAGGTATCACACATAAGAGTATCAAGTAAATGTCTAGAAATATGTAGACTTAGAGTACAATAAACCATCCTCATTTATTAGACACATTAAAAGGCTGCTAGTATTATGCAGTAGATGATTCCCTTTTATGTCAAGACTACTTCAAATATCATGATTCCAATTTGATACGTCCTAATTTTAAATCTAGCATAACCAAATAGGGTGGAGATTAGACTGACAAATCTGTGCGTACTCTGTCTTGGCAGAGCTTAGATCTCCTTATGTATAGAAAAGTAACATGACTCCAACTATAGTCAAATGAGCCCACTCAAGGGACTGCTGCATTAACATCATATAAGCAAATGCAACATAGACATTGACAATACAGGTCTCTGAACAATGTAATTGTAAAGGGACATTTGGCAGCTTGTTTTGTGGATTGCACATGCTTTTAACAGATGCAATAGTAATGGTCTAATAAGCAGTTAAAATGTGGGATGAACATGCTCAGACTACTCAAAGTTTGAATTGAAGTCATAGTGTACCACCGTGTACAGTGGTCTTCATTGTTTTCCCTGCTATTTTTCAATAGCAAGAATCTGTTTGTCAAAAGAGGAGACTTTGGGGGTGTATTTTATTTGTGTAGAAAGGGAGAGATGCTGCAACAAGCTGAACAGGCCCCCAACACTTCAACTAATCTGAGAACCTAGAAAAATGCAGTATAAGAATGGGAATATGATGGTGTGAACAGAACAGACATTTAAAACAACAACAAAAACAACCCACAAAACAAAAAAACCAAAACCAAACAAACCAACCAAAAAAAATGCAGATTTATTTTTCCTGGTTTTCAGACAGAAAAAAATGCACATGAGGAATGGGTACATGTGCATAGTCAAAATGCTAGTTTTGAGTAAAACTCTTATGGCAGGGCACAAGTTACAGACCTAATCATGTGCCTGCGCAGAAGATAATTGCCCAAGAACATTATGATGGCTGCCAAAATCAAGTGCTCTAAAGTTGGAGAACACTAGAACCTAAATGGATGATGAAATTCTAATTGTGTTTTTCTGTAAATCAGTATTAAGATTTTTCTTGAAATGTGTCTTTGCCTTCCTATTTTTCCCCAAATAATCCTTTATCATTCATTACACAGGATAAGTAGGTACTGATTACACAGTACCTACTGAATAAGCAGCTACTTAGAAAAGTAATCTTCACCAGCCAGCTAGCATTGCCTTATTTACTGCACACCCAAAGCCTGCAGTAAATAAAGAATTATTCATTTTTTCATGGTCTTTTCTGGGCCACTCACTGTAGTATTTGCATGCCTCAAAAACACAGATGAATTTATCACTGTCGAAAGATAGGAAACCATTATTATCGTTATTATTCCCATTTTACAGCTGAAGAGATAGGGACTTGCCTGGAGCTACACAGTGAATTAGTGGCAGACCAAGAATCAAAATTTGTGGCTTGCAACCTTGTGCGCATTATTGCAGAATGCACTGCCTTGCAGTCAGAGGTGCTGAGAAACGACAGCTCTCACCGATTTTGTCTACCACTGCAAGTGCTCTGTAAGCCTTGGGCAGTCCAAGTTAGTCATCCATAAAACAAGACATGCAGTTAATAGTCAGATGATAGAACATTACGTTTATCATCACATTAAGAGACTAATACTCAAGTCTGGTGTTTACAAAAGGGTCTTGAACCTGGGTGAATGCCTTAGCCACTGGGGTGCTTGTGGTTCCAGGGTGGGAAATCTACTTTTCCATGGTGTAGATGCTGGAACACAAAAAGCTGTGAAAAAAGCACCATAATCTGATCTCAACAAAATGACACTTTATAATGAAACACATCTAGAGTGGAAAACTAACTGACAGGCTTAAGGTCTCTTCTCTTGGATTATTCACCTGAAACTTATTCCCTCCTGCTGTCTAGAGCATACCCAGGATTCTGCCCAAGTGCTCTCTGCACAAAAAGCATCTGATTAAGATTTGATGGATTTTGTTTTGTTCTTTTTAGTAAACAGGAAAAACACCAGTAGATCAAACTGCAATTATTCCAGTGGTCATATTTTATTTAAGTCACTTTTTTCTCTTTGAAGGTATCCTTTTGATCCTCTTCTGTGCACCTGAGATGCTATGCTCATTGACCATTCCCACTCTTTGGCTGCTAAAATTAACAGCTGTGTTACTTCCCTGCATCCATAAGTGGTGTGTTTAGACAAGCAGGTAAAATTTCTTGTACAGTACTGACCAGCAGTCTGTGATCTATTCCAGCATACAGCCCCAAATATGAAACCAATCCAGTAGTTTTCAGTTACTGAAAGTGAAAGGCATGGCAATAAATCCAGCTTATTTTACTTACACAGGCTGCCCTGTTTCTCAAAAATGTGCAGCCAATGGAATTGTTGTGGACTTTAAAGAAGGACCAGACACAGTAAGTGTGCAGCCTGGGGACCAGAGCATGCCATGTTGTCTTTCCAGTTCATAAACTTCAAAAACTACAGCACAAGTAGTCAAGGAAAACATTCTGCACCTGGGACTGAACTTGAATCTGCTACATCCTAAATATGTAGCTTGGAGGTAGGGTACTTTCCTTCCTTCCTTCCAGGCAAAGCTTTCCTTGGCAAGGGCTGGCACAGGAATTCATCTCCACTGATAGCTTACCCACTGAGCACTCAATCACTTCTGTGAAGGTGGAACAGTTTATGAGCAGAGAAAAAGGAAAACCCATACAAATTTCCCTATGTCCAAAAAGAAAATGGCTGCCCATAGCAAAGAGTTAATCTGGGTTTCTCACAGCCAAAGGGACTATGAGAAGTATGGGATGTATGACGATTCCTCACAATTGTTCCTAACTCTTTCTGCAGCTATATCCTTCTCTTCCATCTTACAGATTTTTAAGAAATATTAAAACCAAAATGCCCAATACTTCTAGGGGTTTACTCTACTTCTTTTCTTTTCTTTTTTTTTTCCCCATTAACTAATACGAATTGGAAAATGTTAGCCTGCTCTGCAGTTGTTTTGTGAGCAAGCCACCTGCATTTTTCATTGAATAAATTATTTACCAAAAGGAAAAAAACAAAAACAAAATAAAAAAAACTCCTTAATGTTTGTGCTAGATCTCATTCTTCAGATTCAAATAAACACTCATTGACTGAATCTTAATTACTGAGTCACACTCAAGGCATAACCTCAGCTGATATAAGGGTGTAGTTCTTCTGCCTTTCACTTACCAATTTATACTACATTAAGATCTAGCTTATTAACTACTACACATAATATATGTTATAAATTTCACCTTTCTGAATTCTGCTGCACTAGGACTGACAAAATATTTTCCCACAAAGCTGTAGGACTGGCATCACCTGCATTGGTGTGGTATGTTATAATGCTTGTTATAGTTCAATCATTAACATCCAGTAGTGTTATGTATAGATCATTGTGAAATCTCCATCAGTATCTTTTCCAAAGCATTGACATTGGCATTTTCAACTTATTTCCTTTTTTTTTTTTTTGCATTTGTGTCCAATTCTGTTGATGTTAATTCTAGATAGAGCCATTTAAAACCTCATTTTTCTTGAAATTTTATTAATTATAGCACTTGAATCTATATAACAGAAGTCACATTAATGGGATTTGGAACCACTGAGAACATTTATTCCTACCTAACCCTTGCCAATAAATTCAGCCTGAAAATCAGAATATTGCAAATCCTAAAATAAACATAAGTTGTGTCTACAGCTTTCCAAATGGTCTGCATTAATGCAATTTTGGTAGAAGCTGCTAATTATGATAATGAATCATTACAGAGTGACAGGAAAGCTTATGCAAACTTCTACAAAAGTGGAAACTGATACTTGTTGGTATATTTGACAATCACCTGTGTTGATCAGAAACAGAAATAATGAGTTCTATTGGTACGTGCAACGCATATCTAAACAACACAGAGAAATGCAGTAAATGCGGAAACTATAGTGGCCAAAAAAAGACCTGAGCTCATCACAACAGCTTAAAACACGCTAATCCAATCTTATCTTAGCATTTACACAGCCAAAACCCAGTTGACAGGTAAGCTTGATATGTACCTACATGTATCAATAGGCATAAATATTTATAGCTTATAACCTAAATATGAGATATACACATACATGTGTATACATGTACACATGTATGTATATATGTATATATTATACTTCTGTATGTATAATAAAATTGAGACATCTACTGTCAAATAGATTTTGGTACCTCTTTTCTGTATTTAACCAGTTTCTAAACTTCAAATACTCTGTCCTTAACATCACTAAGTACATTAGGTTACTATAGTCCTATATTGTCCATGAGTACATTCACATTCCATCCATTATGAATATTTGAATATATACTTAATGAAGAATTTATCAATATTGATCCTTCCATCTTAGTTCAGTGCGTTTCTGTGTTGTTCCTTCTAAGATTTGTTCTCTCCTTCCTTATGGAGGAATTACATATATAGTGGCATATGCAGAAATCCTTGAATATTGATGAACTTGTATGTTCTAGTTTAAGCCTGATTAATCTTTCCTTAACAATATGTATAAAACCAAATCACTGTGGTTATTCTCCACAGAGTGCTTTCTTACTTAGATGCTTCAGAATACAGAGTCAGTTGCCTTTTTCACTCAGCTCATTAAAGGTGTGCTCTGTCCTCAAAAGGAGTGCCCCATGCAGTACATACTTATAGAAAATCACCAGACAGGAGGACTGAGCCTTAAAGATCATCTACAATGCTACACTAATGACCCATTATTTTTCAAATATACATATAACTGCTACTCTAGCTAGCTAAAATGCTAACCAGTAAATTTAGCCATTTGAAGAAATTCAGTAAATATATTTTGTAAATGATAGGATCATAAAGTTCCATTTCAGGGGTTTTCTCAGTTGTTGCTCACTCAGGTGCAATAAAACACCCCTAAGTTTACACAGTTAGATCTAAGCATGTATCACCAGTGTTTAACATAGAATAATCATAGAATCATAGAATGGTTTGGGTTGGAAGGGACCTTAAAGCTCATGTAATTCCAACCCCCTGCCACGGGCAGGGACACCTTCCGCCACTAGACCACGTTGCTCCAAGCCCCGTCCAACCTGGCCTTGAACACTGCCAGGGATGGGGCAGCCACAGCTCCTCTGGGCAACCTGTGCCAGTGCCTCATAGTAAATAATTTTTTCCTAATAACTTATCTAAATCTCCTCTCTTTCACTTTAAAGCCATTGCTCCTTGTCCTGTCACTGCATGCCTTTGTAAAAAGTCCCACTCCAGATTTCTTGTACTTAATCTACTTTAAGCTTGTGTTTAATCTACTTCCACACATTAGTTACAAGTATCTTGTATGTTTAGAGAAGACTTATTCATCCTTTACATTATTATTTATTTCTATGCAAAAGTATGGTTTATATATTTCATGTTTAAAAGTTAAATTCTGGAAAAGCGAAAGATCCACGGGCAATCACCTGAGAATGTCAGGAGATACAATGACTGCCACCGCTGAGTAAGAACACAGACTGAGAAGACAACATGTGCTTCTGTTTGCTAACATTACCATTTGAATCCACCTGCTTCTCACTAGGTCTGCTAAGTGCTTAAGTACATTTATTTACACTGTCATTCCCATACTATTAGCACAATGTCTATGGTTGCAAAGCAGGGAACCTCAGAGCTCAGAGGTGGGCAAAATGTGAACTTCACATCTGTATCCACAATGTCCCTATAGATACATTAAATCAATTTGTTAATTTGGCCCAAGATATCAATCTAAAAGATCTTTCGGCTATAAACTCTGATGGGGTGAAACATATATTTCAATTCTCCCTCTAGTTGTACTGCCAACCTTGCTAGTCCGTGATCTTATCTCTGCTAAAACCAGTGTGCCAATAGGAGAAGAAACCAGAGGCAGATGCAAGGTGAGGTAACAGCAGGCACTTGTTTAAGAGATGTAACAGTCACAGAGGAGGTGAGTTGCTGCAGAGTTCATGGATGCCCAGGAAAGCAGCCTGTATTCTCACAAAGCAAGGGGAAAGCAAACCAGAAAGTCACAGTTTATACAGCTAAGGAAATTCATGTACTGTGTGATGCAGGAGGTTCTGCTTCTAGGTAGCCCCTTCTGCCTCCTGAAATCAAGACCATGAACTAGCATGTCAGGATGAGTTGTAAATCCCGTTGGCTTTCATGGTTTGTATCTCAAAGGCAGACTTTTCTAGACACTGAAGCAACAGGGAAAAGATCTCACATGTGAACCTGGAACGGATGTGAATAAACCCTCAGTTCTTCCATGGGGGAAACATCTGTGACCAGGTTTGACCCCACACTCTGACTTTGCATTGCTATCCACTGGTGTAAAGGGAATTCTCTCTTTTCCAGGGCAGAGGAGAAAGGGGCTATCTCACTGGCAAGCTGAGGTGATACAAGTGACCTGTCAGAACCCGCCTGTGTGCAACATTTCCCTGCAAAGGCACTGCAAGGGCTGCACCAGACCTGAGCCCCACTATTGGTCCTGGCCCTGTGCTCCTCACTGACCAGCACTAGGCTTTCAGCACTTACACTCATCTCAGCCACACAGATGGAATTTAAACTGTGTAAATCTGGACCAGCTGGTTTAACCTGTAGGGAGGATAGGATCTGTAAGGGAGAAGGGAATTGTGAGAAATCAGACAACAAGGTGGGTTTGGGGAAAAACATGAAGCCTCTTTCTGTGGGTGTAGAAAGACTGGAACGTCATTGTAAGTAACAGACAAGCTTTGTTTTAATGCTCTAATCCACCTTACAATGGACTGAAAAATGTTGGAAATGTTCTCCACGCTTTTGTGGGTTGTGGGGTATCTCAAGATACCTTTTCCCTGGTCTAATGATGCAAAGTGTGTAATACAGATCCAAAGTCATTTAAATTTCCTGCCAGCCACTTTTGAGAAAAAGGATGCCAGCACCCAAGGCTCTCGTCTTGGAGTACAGACCTCTGTAAGGTGCCCAAAGTGGTTTTCAGAAACACTGGAGCTTAAGGTACGCTATAAATCCATGACAGCAGTGTTCAGGCATAACTTTCACTCACTCAGCTGTTTGTCTAATATGTGGAAATGGACTGAAGTGTAGGTTGCCAATAATAGATGACTGCCAAACAAAGAGTGTAGCCTTTGTTCATTTCTAAACTGAATGTGTGCAGAAAACAACCTGCTCAGGATTAGCTTCAGATGAAGTTTTTAGACCTTTGAACCTGCAGATTTGGGAATTGCAACAAACAGCATGCAGAAGCATCAGTGCTGCTTGCTAAAGATGCTGCTTTTCATAACCAGCTGGAATTTTGCTGGGACAGACCTTGCGGTCACCTGCCTCTCTCCCAGTAGCACCACTAATGTCTTCTGTGTCACACAAAAAGGGATCAACTCTATCTCTGAGCAATCCTTTCTGATGTCATGCTGCCCCCAGCCACCTTTCACAAAACTCCATTAAGTAGCTCTTCATTGCCACTGGGATGCACAAAACCCACCAGCTGTCTGCAGTGCGGTCCGTCAGACAGCTGAAATGCAGGGTACTTGGTTGTGTTTTATGGGTGTCCACAGCACTGTAGAATGGGGAAAAAAAGGCTTTTAACATCCCTCCTTACCATTCCGAAATACACAAAATGCTTCAAAGTCTATCAAACTCTAATACCTTTCACATCAACAAGGTTGTTTGTACAATTTCACCATCAGATACACTTGTGAAATAGCTTGGGGAAAGTGAGAGAGTTTTACAAAATGACACTGTTTTCATAGATTACAGGATCCCAGGGGTCTGAGGCTAGAGGGTACCTCTGGAGATCAGCCAGTCCCACCTCCTGCTCAGGCAGGGTCAGCTGAGCCATGAGTTGATGTTAGCTCATGATCACAGATTCCTGCAGTGACTGCTGAATTCAGACTGCTCCCTGTTGGAAAAGGATTTGTATCACCAAAACCACTGTCCCAGGTGCTGTCTTTTGCAGTCTTAGCTAGGAGGCCAAAGGCAGAAGACTTCAAGAAAACAGGCAATCTTCTCCACCTAGTGAAATGTCTTGGCGGAAGAGAATGTCTCTGAAGAGTCTACTGCTTGGGTCAATACCTACAGTATGTCACACCTCCACACAACTTCATGAGCTTTCTGTAGCTCTCCAGGGAGAAGAAGGAATGGCTTAATCAATGGCAGAGATGCCTTTGGCTACTAGAGAAACTGTCCATTTTCCAGCACAGAGTGTCACAGTGTTAGGACCTGGTATGCATTTCCCGGTGAGCTCCTGAGTGTGTAAGCACTCACACATGCATGTCGTGGTAAAAATCACAGCCCCGTTTGCCTGCACTGTTCTTTCAGTTCCATGTAGAGGACAATCTAGCTCAAATGCATTCATCTCTGCAAATAAGCAACATTACTTAATGAATCAGGGAAGAGAAATGTCAGAGAGGGACCAGGCAAAACTTCTCTCAAATATTAAAGAAGATCATAGTGTGGAATGGCTATGTTGGCTTTTGTTAAACACCAGTGCAGAGAATAACCAACCAACCAACCAAAACATTTGCTTGATCACAATAAAAAGCAATTTTTTCACATATTAAATTCAACACAGCCTTTAAAACACAGCCTTTAAATCCCAGCAAGGGGGCTAAGAATACAAATAGGCTAAGTGTGAATCCCACAGAGTGCCTGGGAAAACAGGCAGTGCAGGAGATGGACAATACTTACATCCAAAGCAAAGATCTCTCTATTGCTTGTAATAACTCTGCTGCCACAGGTCAAAGCCACCATCCTGCAGAGATACAATCTGAAAACCTCTGCAATTAGTGTCTGACAAGCTCTCAAGAATGCACCTTTGCCTAGGAGCTAATATAAACAACATGTTTCTGATACATTGCGTTATTAGCTATAATGAGCTGGCAAAGAGCACCGGATCTGTATTACGCTACTATCATATAGACAAGGCTATAGGGAAAAAGTAATACCCGACGCCGCTGTTGGGACGCGTTTCCTTGCAGGTACGGCTGTCACCAGCGATGCCCGAGATGCCTTTTCCTCCCAGCCCCCCCATTTTGTTGACGTTTAAGGATTCGCATAGCATGCAGTGGCTTGCTATCGGTTCACCGGCCACCCTGCTCAGTAAATCACCCTCCGGCTCCTGCCCGGCACCCCCAAAACCACCGGTTCCCCCACCTCAGGGCGCGCTGCCCGCCGCACCGCACTTACGTGGAGCGGCGCTACCCCCTGGCGGCAGCGAGGAGAACTGCGGCCCCGATTCCCGGTGGCCACCCGGGTGAACGGAGAAAACTCGACGACTCCCCCAGATCGTCATTTAACAAAGTCCTTTCTCCTTTATTGCTTCTTTATCCCTCCCTCCACCCCCTCGCAAGTTTTTCTTTATCATTTTCTTGTTATTTCGCTTCTCCGAGTCTTAAATGCGCCTTAAACTTGGCAAAGTGGATGTGCTGCATATGGCTTCATAGGGAAGGTGGAGCGAGTCAGAAGGATGGAGGCTTGGTTCTGCTCACCCGGTCCCATAGAAAGGTTGGTCGGGTGTTTCTACGCTTGTTTTTGTAAAATTATTCAATTATTTTATTAGTTTTTTAATTTTCTTTTGCAAAATTATCTCAAGATCACTTGTTTTTACAACATCACCTGTACAGAGCTATAAATAGTTCCTACTAGAAATCACAGCACTGGAAAAAGAAATAAATCTGATTTAAACGCTCCTAGGCAAGAACATTATCATGAGAAGCTACTGGTGCTTCATGCTACTTTGCTCAGATATTTTTAAGTACCGGGAAAGCGACTCTGATAGCAACATTCATTCACAACTTGGTATTTGTTGATGTCACTAAGGAACAACGTATGTCATTGGCTCTGCGTTTAAGATCATAAATCAGTGCTGGAGAAGCTGAAGGCAGCTAAGTACCACATGTTACACCACCCCATCCCCCTACCCCCCAAAAAAAA
Source organism: Nestor notabilis (assembly GCF_000696875.1). NCBI lineage: Eukaryota > Metazoa > Chordata > Aves > Psittaciformes > Psittacidae > Nestor > Nestor notabilis. Next base: position 747 of record NW_009921587.1, on the reverse strand, counting down.
TTAAAATGGAAATTTGAATTCAGAAGAACTAGTTTTCCATTCAAACTGTGCAGATTGTGAACCGGTCACACATTTAACAGCACCCTCCACTGCAATGAACTGCAGAATCAGTATTGGTATCAGCGGAGGGATTAATTTCATAGAGCTTTTTTTGGACAAAGGGAAAAGACGGACACTTCATTGATCCATAATGTTGCCTGAAAGACAGACACTACCTCATTAGATTCGATAATTTAATAATGGAGTTTGGAGTATTATTTGGAAGCCTGGTCACAACAGTATGACCATGATGAACGTGTGATGAACACTGAAATCGTGTTCATCCCATGTAGCAAGCACATGCTACAGAATGATGCATGGTGCCTCAAGGAACCCCCATTTCATCTTTTGAACAGTTGTACACACATTGACCCTTCCCCACCTGCAAGAAGTACGTAGTGCCTGGTGCTTGAATATACAGCGAGGGTAGTGCTCCCCGTACTGAAGCTGTGAAGCAGTGCCTCCATTTTTCTGGAATAACACCACCAACAGTCGCAAGGAAACCTCGAAGTCATTGCAGGTCTCCTGAAATATATTAATGCTGATAGAAACCATGGATATCTAATAATGAGGGCTGTAATGGTTCAGGCCAGCTCCGCCGGCCATGGAAGAGGAACACAGACACAGGTCTTTGGGTGTATGGGTCTGTAGCTGTGTGTATGCTTAGATACGTGGCCGCCCCATCCCTGGCAGTCTTCAAGGCCAGGC
>NW_009921586.1:16586-46629 GCF_000696875.1 Nestor notabilis | reverse complement strand
TTGCCGGCTGGGTTTGAACCACGACAAAAAGATACTGCCAAGCTTATAAATTGACTTGGAATATCTTTATAGAGATTCTTCCTTATTAAGCTAAGACTCTGTTACATAGCTATGACTTCAGAGTACCTTAGGTGAAGAGACAAAGTTAAGGGACCTGCGGTGAGTTTTACACAAAGCTTTAATAAAATCAAGTACTAAGATACATTATTTAACTCCTTCTTATTACTAATTTCAAAACAGTGTAAGAACAATCAGTAAAAAAAAAATTAATTTTTTTCATACTGTAATCTTCATATAAAATTTTAAAAGGTTAAAGACTACTTACTATGTATGAATTTCTACATAACGGCAAATTAACTACTCACATAATTAAGCAATCTGCTCAAAGTTCTCACTCTGATTTTGAAGTGCTAATAAGACTAAATTGCTCAAATCCAGGAAAGAAATTAAGAGATGTGAAATGTTAATTAGCTGAAGAAACAGAACTAAAAGGATAAGCAATGTGGAATAGAGATTAAACAGGAATCAATAAATATTTAAGTTGGGAATAATAAAAAAAAACATAAATAGCAACAAAATAACAATATATAAAATTGATTGCCATTGTGATACAGTAGAATATAAGATCTCATTTTAAGGTATGTTGCTGAGATAGTACTATGTCTTCCTATTTATTATAAATGTTGGAAATTCTTTAGATATTCTGAGCTGCTGGGAGTGTGGCTCCACTTCATCAGGGACACCAGGGATGAGACTTGGAGCCAGGTTGCTGGAACCTGAACTTGCAGGTAAGAGGGATCTCTGTAAAGTGTCTTTACAATCTAAAGGTCTAGGCAACTGTCACCGAAGGCTAAAAAGCTCCTCAGCTGACCAGTAAATTCTACTTTAGGATGAATACACTACTTCTGTAAATTCAGCTGTCTATGGATTAGACGACACACAATCTGAAGTGTACTATAGACCCCAACACTTGCATTTAAGCATCTTAATCTGAAGGAGAATTTCTCTCTCATTTACTAATTGTTCTCAATAGACATGTGCAGAAGAACAAGTAATACTGTACTACTGATGTTAGCAGATCACAGAAATACATGATTGGATTCTATTTTCTGAATATTCCTGCTTAATGCCTTTTGATACTTAATATATCACTGTGTCCATGAGGCTGGCATATGTAAGACAACATATATTGGAAATCTTCACACATCAAAAAATGAAGGACAACCCACATGGTTGGAAAATACACTGGCTTTTTGCTGAAGCCCGTTTTAGTGGGAGGAAAAGAAACACGACTGTTTTCTGTCTCCAGAAAAGCACATAACCCAGCTTTCTAGAGCTCTTCACTGGGATCTGGAAGGAAAATGCTCTGCTGCATTTTGACGATGATTTTCCCCATGTTTGACTCCTAGCTGTCCCTTCCATGTTTAACCAGTCCAGCTAATGCTGTTTGTATTTTCTCCTCCAAATTAGGTTAGAATACATTTTTCTTCCCTTGTACAGGTTTTTGGGTTTTTTTGCGTTTTTCGTTGTTCCACCTGTAGGTTCATGACCTGTAGTAGTCACAAAGCAAAATGGAAGCTTAGACTGGTTTCTGTGAGAAAAACTTAAAATATAATTTAGAGGGTAACCTGCTTGAGGGAACAGAAAGATGGAGAAGAAATCAGTGTAAGAAAAGCACAACGAAAATTTTACCAGGAAAAGATCTGTTTTCAAATAATTTGAGTTTGGAAAAAATGCATTCAGAAAGTCACAGCTTCATCCCAGGCTTCCATTCCCTGAATTCATAAAAAGAAGTGCTTTAATACATCCAAATAGTCATCTCATCCATACAAAGCAACTTTCTGCATGTTGGTCAGAAGCTATATTGAAAACACAAGTTTTCCCTGTGCTCTCCTCTCAAGGTTAATCATCATGTTACTATGGACTCTTAGGTGGTGACTTCATGTTACTACCTGTCTGCTGGGGGATAAAGAATGTTGCACAGAAATTAATGTTCCTGCAAGCATGACTAGCCAAATATAGCAGGAACGGTTTGCTGGAGTGGAAACAAGTTGGAAAGATTGGCAGTGCTTTCCCTGTATCCAATGCCTGATCACCTTTACATCATGAAAAAACAGCAAGTATAAATCATAACAATATAAGAGACCCATTTTTGGACATATTTTGGGGATATGTGACAGACTGACCCCTAACATAACTGACAGTCTGAACAATAAAAGTAAAAAAATGCATGTCAGATAAATACAATTTAAGAGTAGCATTTCATTAAGAGAAGTTGCATTTTTTCAACAAGTAACTGATATCCTAGGCATATTTTTCTTACACAAAGATTCGTAAACAAGAATGATACAATAAATAAATATTAAAAAAACCCCAAGCTGCTGCATCAGTAAATTCGCTATGAAAGTATATATTTAATAGGAACACCCCACCTCCCCCCCAAAAAAAGGGAAAGCAACTAAGAAAATACAAAGTTGGGATGTTATATAAGGATGCTATGTAGCACTAAAATCAATGCTGTGTGAGCAGTCAACATTTTTTGGTTCTCCTGATGAATAAAAATGTATTAAAATACTTCTAATTCACCCAGGAATAGTAGTAAAGCCCTAGTTAATGTTCTTTCTGATGCAGAAATACTGTGAGTTGCAAGATACTGTCTTTTATTTGGAAGATTTTTTTCTTTTAATTTAAATCAAAAATATGTTAGCAATTGCTACATGTCGATTTCAAAATACAAAACAAACAAACAAAAAAATCCAGTACTTTGAAACTGTTGTTTTTCTATTTCTTATCTTTCCATCCAAACACTTGCGAAAAAATCAGTCAATCTGGGAGAAGATGAAGGGGAAGATGTTCATCTGTTTCATTCAGAATACTTAAAAATTTTAATTATTAGAGACTCAGTCCCAAAGATAACTTTTCACAGAAAGCAATAGGTTGAGTGGTTTGTTTCTTTGTTCAGTAGAAGGTATCTACTTTATTTGTTTCAGTAAATTTTCTTCTAATTTGTTTATCCCAAGTAACAGTAGTGAAGTTTCTTATGAAGTGCGAGTAACTTGCAATGTAAAGTGGCACAATTCAGCAGCAGAAATCCAGCATGTTTGGTTTGCTTTTCAGAAACATACTAAATACTTTAACACAGACATCTACAGAGAGGTATTCATCACTGAATAAGGACAAATTATGAAACTGCAGTGACAAGAAAAATGTTGAAATGTAATGATATGTAAGGGAAATTACAAAGAAAGACATCCTACGGATAAGCTCTATTGTCCATCTTTGAATTCCCAAAGGAAATGACTAGTATCATTGATCAAGCCATATGATGTTGAATTCGACAATATGCTAATAAATAGTCTAAGATAAATAATGCAGGATGGATTCCTTCGAGGATCAAACAAGAATATTTTGGGATTTAATTTCTCTTGATTACTTCGATGTTTTGCTTATAGGATGCTCATTATAAATTATTTGGTTGGCAGAATAATGGAAGAACGTTATCTCCTTACACTCTATGAATGTTCCACTCCTTTTAGAATGGTTCTTCCTCATGCAAATGGCAGAAACAGAAACAACAATCTTGGCAATATCACTGAGAATTTTCCTTATCTTTGTGTTGGCTTTGTCTATCAAATCTTTAAAGCAGATAAAATCAGAGAAAGAAACAACTAGAACATTTTGACTTTCTGCAAAAGCTAAATCATCGGGATTGCTTACTGCTTTTCTCCTGATCTGAAGAGTACAATAACCAGAAAGAGTGGAAAATCATTCTAATTGTTCAATTTACACTCAATTTCTTAATAACTACCTCTACGGCTCTATAGTTGAAAGATATACTGTGAAAGTATATTAAAAGTCTGGGGCAGTCCCTAGCTAGTTTCACACAACTAAGGTTTGTGACTAGTCTTAAACTCAAAAAATTAATTTAGATTATATGGAATATGTTGTATTACTGCAAAACAAAGATACAGTTTGTATTTTAAAATAATAAAAGCTATTTGTTTTAACTTTTGACATTATTCTAGAGAAGAGTATCAAGACAAAAAATAAAGATTTCTGGGAAAAATGCATAGATGAGTTTATAATACCTGTAAAACTCATCAAATGTTTCAGTTACAGAGTTGTAACATCAATACAGTTCCAAAAACGATGCTTGCTTTTTACATATATTAGATTTTCAGCAATACTGACTAGTGATAGATTACTTCAGAGATCTGATTGAGACTATTCAGGCATTATTTTCATTGATGTAAACTAACATCACCTGTAGACATGGAAGTCCGATATAAAAAGGTTGACTTAAAATCTTCTTTAGCAAAAGTTAAGATGCTGAGGAACATGGTCATGGGGAAGAAAAAGAAAATAAGTTTCCTAGTATGTAAAATGACTGCTTTTTATCTATGGGTAAATGATGATATTACAGTTATGAAGATTTTTTTGTCCTGTTTAATATGAGGAATTATGAGTCACAGGATTAATAGCATTAGTCAGCTGAAGGCAGGAAGATGTTGTTGCTGTTCTTATTATTACCATCACAAGTGATCTGCCAAGCTGATATTGTCAGGGCATTGCATCAATTTAGCAAATTTTATTAATGTAACAGGACATGTGAGGCCAGAAGCATGTAGATGATGGTAATGCTAAGCTGAATTATTTGAAGGAAAAAAATATTAAAGGAATACAACAGATAGAGTAATCCTTTTATCTGCTTCTTTCCCAATTATCATAACTTTATTTCTGTCCTTTAATAAGGACAACTAACAATGTTTTTTTAGGGGGATTACAAAATTATACAGTTTAATATCATGATGCTCATGTTAGATTGCATGGCTTTGCTTGTCTTGTCTTCAGTTATGAGCTTTGATTCCCTGCTAGGAATTAGAGGTAATAGATCTCTGTTTTGTACCAGGCTCTAGTAGTAACACAAAAAGTAGTTGCTGCCAATTCTAAAGGAAAAAGCACAGGACAAAATTTGAGGACTGTGGATTAAGGCATTGCTTTCCCAAATTCTATGTGCTGATGAACCTGGGCTTAGTAAAAATTAGCAGCAGTGTAACATAGTACAGACTCTATTTGTTCAGGTTCTTGTAAAGGTCTTTGAGAGAAAGAAAGATCATCAGTTTTCTTCAGAGACTACAAAACAAGCTCTGGAGAGGAAAGAGATAGATCTTTTATAAGTAATGGACTAAATCCTGAAATATCCTGTAGTACACAACCAAGAAAGATGATTTGGCCATGATGTTCCCTTTGTTTTTTTGCTCAGCCATAGGCTAGTGTCTGTGTCAAAGCACAGAAATGCAATTATTTAACATTAGGAAGTAGTTTGCTCTCTTCCCTTCTGAGTAAAATGCAGTAAAAGTCTGGGTGAAGAAAACCGAGAGATTTCAATAGAAACAGTTGTTTCTACCTGTTGTTCATTCATACACTTTCTCTGCATTCTGCTACAAAGCATAAAGACCCCAAAGGCAAGCCAGGCAGTCTTCTTTGTCCTTTCAAAAGTATCAAGAAATCCAGGAGAGCTGATATTTTCAAAACACCTTGTAGGTCCCATATGGGAATTTGTTCTGTTTTGTCTCTAAAGAAAAACTTCCCAGTAGAGATGAGAAAGGAGAAACATTCCTGTGAAGTTTTGGCTTTTATAAAAAAAACCCCAGTGGTGTCCAGTTAACCAGATTGAGTTAACCTCAACTACTCTGTGATCCTGGGATTCTGTAAAGTCCACAGCAATAGTCTGTAGTAAAGAGTAGAGTGTACTCTTCCCTAAAATCTGAGATGTGAGTATTTTGTTTGGGAACAGTTTTCTGATTTGAGGATTGTCTTTAAGAGTAAGTTCAAGACCTGAAACTTACATGTGAAGGACTGTAGAACAAGCAGAGCAATTACTTCCATTCACATAGAAGCATTTCACCTTCCTCCACCCTCAAACCAGGTTGCTTGGAGAATGGATAGGTATTTTGCAGTGTTTCTCACTTTTTCCTGTAGCTTGATGTAAGAGTCATTATCATTTGTTTGTTTCCTGTTGTGATTTTACATTTTGCTGCCAAATTAATTTGAAGGCAAACACCAAATCAATTCAGGGACTCAAGGAAGAGATTAAGTATTTTACTTCTGACAGAAGCTGACTTTAAAGAGTGAAAATCCACTGAAAAACTTGCTAAAATAGCACTAAAATAATGTAATGGAAATGGGTTTCTTAAGAGGGGGGAAAAAAAAAAAAGAAAAAAGAAAAGAAGCAACCAAAACCAATAAACCTGAAAACTAAAGAAACAAAACTCTGCAGAACAAAACTGTATGATGTGTGATATCAATTGCAGTGATGTGGAATAGCCATGTAACTGTGGAAAAGTAAATAGAAGAACAGACACAAAATACCAGCACTGCTGCTAAATTGAAGAGAAAAATATGCCCAAACATGGGCCTTATCTGTCTGGTCAGGCTAACTTTGTACCATGAATAAAAAAAAAAAAAAAAGGTAAAATTGGCTCAGGTATCACAAATTATGTTTAAATTAAGGCAAATAGGATCGCAGTGATGACACAGGGGAAAAACCTGATCTGAGAATTGCAGTACTATGGGAACTCGCATTTTCATTCGTTTGTCTATACTGCTTTCAAAGCACAGAGTAGAGTGCAAGCAATTCTATTATCTTCATTAACAGTAAGCAGATAACAACAAGGTATCTGTAATAAAACCCTACAAGGAAGACTTTCTGTGAAAAAATCTTCAGCTGCTATAAATAGAGCTCTATACAATTTGAGTGATATATTCTATTTCAACATCAACATCAGAAAAGGTACTGTACTCTTGTTTGCACAAACTAGTCTTACTTTGCTCCTTTTGTTCTGCTTCTACATTAAATGCTATTGCGACATAAATGTCCATATGGAATCAAACCCACATTTCAACCTCTTCTGTGAAACAAGAAGCATAAAGTGAAAATGTACTTTAATGAGGACAATTATTTTTCTAGACATGTCACTGGTGTCATAGGTTACACTCAAATTCTTGTTTTGTTGACGATTATGTATTTATTGTAGATTTAAGTAATAAAAAAATCTCCCTGCTCACTTTGAATCAAACATGCAACTCAGATCACTATATCATATGTGATTTTTTTTTCTTTTATCCATTTTTAGGCTTAAATAAATTTAATGATCATTATCATATATTTAATTATCATATATTTAATTATTGTATACACTAACTACAGCAAGTCTTTTTTTTTCCTTTATTCTTTTGTGATTGAAGCTTTTAAGAATGCATTAGTGTGTAAGTCATGGTACAATGTGGGGTTTTAATATCATGTTGAGTGTGACTGTGTTTCTTTGATGCAACGTTTCAATTTTTTATTTATATTTCTTAATTCTTTGGGCCAAATAAGTATGATTTACTGATTATGTATAAGCTGCAGGGTAAATTCAGTGATTTGCTAGTTCATTTATCTTGGCCCTTTTTATGCCTTATGTGTTTTTGAAAACAGAAAGTTTTCAAAATTTTACAAGATTTTTTTTATAAAAAGTTTACAAAATTTTACAAAATTTTCCAAGATTTTACAAAGTACAAAAAATATCAGTCACTCTGGTTTCATATTTTTCAAAGATAACCAAGTTTTATTCTTTTATTTCTGGAAAAAATATACTGAAATTTTCGACATGAATACAATTCAGTTAAAAAATTCTAGCATAATAAAAATTCAAACATTTTATCATTCTCCCTTCCATCATTTTTTAAAAAAAAAAAGAGAGTAAGAAATTCTTACAGACAATAATATAATATTTATATGTGAATTGAATCTAAATGGTAAAATTTGCACATTGTCAGAAGCAGGAAGATATAAAAATTTAAAGTGACATTTAATTTGTATTTTGTCTGATCCTGTGATTTTTTGTAATTTCCCTCATGAGTCAGTTACCCGCTTTTACCATGAATTCAGAGTGAGAATTATGAATACGTATCCAACTAACAAATTTTCTGTATAATTAGGAAATCTTTCCTGTATAAATAGGAAGTCTTTCTTATATAAATACATAAATAAAAATATTATATAGATCTTCGATGACTTAAAAAAAAAAACAACAACCAAACACTTTTGCTAACACTGGAATAAATTATTCTTTGATGTCTGTGAAGTAATCTGAACATCTCTTTGAGAAAGAATTTTTTTCTTGGGCTTCATTTTATTTTCTGAATGTATGTTTCTATAGTACTTCAGCTAGCACAGTGCTCGTAAAACTGAGTGTTGTTTTGTAATAATTGACATTGTTCCCAATCTTCAGTGACAAATTCTGACCATTATATGACTTCAAACTGGAGACTTACTATGTAAGTACCATTTCTAGTGATATTTATTAATAAAAAAAACTTTAATACCAAATGTTCTGTGGACAGCTGTAACTAAATCCTGCAAACACATGATAAATACTCTCTTAATTGTAAATATCTTGCTATTGATAAGATAAAATTCTAACGTATCATGAAAATGGCACCAGCAATTTTTTTCTCTGCTTCTAACAGAGAGGAAAAACACACAGAAAAGACCTGTTCACAAATGACAAAGAAACTATTATGCATTTGTCTTATTTTAAAGAGAGCATGAGTGTTTTTTTTTCAGTGTTGAATTCATTGGAAATGTTGCTACTGGTTTTAGAGAGAAGAGATTTAGACCAATATGCACATCTCTGATTAAAGAATTAGTGGAATTAAAGCTTTGCAGAAGAACACATAGTGCTTTCCAAAGTCAGTAATGGGAACCTAGCTCTTGCAGGATTTATGTCTAAATATTATTTGATCATTTGACCTTGTATGAGCTGAACTTGTTATGATAGCTAAATGAATAATGGGAAACATTTTCCAAAACGTTTAGTTGTCTTCAAGAGTCAATTTTGATGTGAATGCTTGCAGTCTTTGCATGTTAATTAACTCTAATTCTGAAGTACATATTTAAATGTGGTATAAACAGAAGGGCGGGGGGGAGGGAAATAAGGTATTTTCAACGTAGTCCAATTTAAGGAATTACAGCTTTCATCCTTTTAGGGAGCTTGGGGGGAATTTTCTCAACGGCAGACTGTGGCCAAGAGAACCCTTGAGAGACCACCACAGGGTTATTGGTATGTCTCCATAGCATAATGTGCTACTTCATAACTGAAGCTGTTATTCTTCATTCAACCTTTTCTCTGGCATAATGTTTCACTATTCCATCCTCTGTTAGACCTTCTACTGCTCGAGAATTCTTGTCTAGGTAACTGAAATGAGAGCTGTTATCGTGGGTGCATGAGTCAAATATTTCATCCCCAAGAAATTTTCAAGAAAAGAAAAGGTTACTTTTGCTCCTCACAGGTCTTGGACTGGCACTGGGCCAAGGAACGCCTGAGGACCCATCTAATAGGTCCCTTTGGGTAGTGGTGGGAAGACAACAAGCAAGCCACGACAAGCCAAGTCACATACACTATGCCCAAACTGCGTCTGGATATATTCCTAAGTCTACATTCATCCTCTATCTCGTTCCCCCAAGGCTCAGGCTAAAATGCATACCCCTATGTCTGTGCATGGAGGAGGAAGAAGGACAGGACAGTTAAGTACTAGTTACATAGCAGAGCCTAGTGGGTGAAGCATATTGCAAGATAGGAACCTTGCATCTTGGTTTTGTTTGGTTTTTTTTTTGTTCTTAGAAGAGTGACAAAATAAAATATGGTACAGGAAGCAGAAACTGGCTGTTTCTCTTCCACCTAAATATTCCCCAATTAAATACTAGAAAGGAAAAAAAGAAATTGAAAAGGGAATGCTGTTTATTCACCAAGTGTTTGCTGGAATAGCTGGCTTTCAGGAGTGGATAGTGTAGAAAACATTATAATGTTCTACAGTTTGAGAAACGAATGGACTGTGATAATGAAGATGTATTAAGGTATTCTTCTGTATGTTTAGAAGAAAAACTGAGCAGAACACAGTACCTCATTTTCTAGAATGAATAAAAAATACTTTTTCATCTTCAGGTTGCAGTCACTCACCTTTTTCATGGAAAACTTAGACTGTGCAGTCATGGACTCACCAGCGTTACTGATATGCCACTACAGCACACATTACCAGAAAAGATAAGAAAAAAGAATCAAAACAGTTTATGTTCTAGAAAATGCCAGAACAGACATTATTATACCATTTAGAATCATAGAAATATAGAATCAACTAGGTTGGAAGAGACCTTTAAGATCATCAAGTCTAATTTTTCCCAAGCCCACTGCTAAACCATGTCACTAAGGGCCTCGCCTACATGTTTTCTGAAAGCTTCCAGGGGTGGTGATTCTACCGCTTCCCTTGGGCAGCCTATTCCAATGCCTGATCACTCTTCCAGTAAAGAAATTTTTCCTAATATCCAAACTAAACCTCCCCTGGTGCAGGTTGAGGCCATTACCTCTTGTCCTATCACTTGTGACTTGGAAGAAGAGTCTGACCCCCACCCCACTACAACCTCCTTTCAGGTAGTTGTAGAGAGTGATAAGATCCTCCCTGAGCCTTCCCTTCTCCAGACTAAACAACCCCAGTTCCCTCAGCCATTCCTCAGACCCTTCACCAGCTTTGTTGCCCTTCTCTGGACCCACTCCAGCACCTCAATGTCTCTCTTGTAGCGAGGAGCCCAGAACTGAACACAAGATTCGAGGTGCAGCCTCACCAGTGCTGAGTAGAGGGGCATGATCACTGCCCTGGTCCTGCTGGCCACACTATTGGTGATACAGGCCAGGATGCCATTGACTGCCTGGGCATACTGCTGGCTCATGTTCAGCGGCCATCAAGCAGCACCCCAGTGTGGGAATGCATGCAATTTGCACAATATTATTGCATTTGCACCTTCCCACAATTTCACCAGCCTCTGCTGCCCATTACTGTTATAGCTATTATGTACACATTATCCAGACTTATAACACTGAAATTACATATCTGCATAGTATTTCTACAACATTTCTACCTAAATGTAAGAATGCAGGAACTTTTTCAACCCCATGATTTATCTCGTTATTTTACTTCTAGTCTTCTGCCCTTGTCTTGTTTTACATAATATTTCCTAACAGTTATGTCCCTTACGATCTCTCTCACACACTGTATTTCATTCTTCTGTTTTGTTATGCATGGCTAGTATCACACCTCTGTAAATATAAAACCTGCTTTCTCTTATTCTGAGCTTTTATGTCATAGATCTTGTGTATCTTTACCTCTTGTTCCAAGAGCAGTTTCTTTTTCATTTTGAGATCTCAGCACAAACACTAAGCTCACAGAATGCTGCTTCAGAGCTATTTGAAAATGAATAGAGCTACTTGATACAGGCAGTCCATGACTGTAACTTACATTTTCAATTCTTCTCACCAAAGTTCTTCATTTCAACATCTTCTGGTGGAACAGGCCACTAGAAAACTGATTCACTGAGTATGAAAATTGTAGAGAAAGGCTACTGGACTGCCTAGCTTGTTCTGCTGAAGACTGGTCTCAGACTGGTCTGCAGAATGGAGTCTGTGCATTGCTGGATCACTCTTTTTGCTTGGTGAAGGGTAAAACCACTACAGCTGCCATGCCATCAAACCATCCGGATGGTGCAGTTCTTGTTCCAGTCTACATACACTTATGCCTTAAAGTCTCTGGGCTTTAATGATGCAGATCAATGTTTCAACCAGAGCTGGGCATAAATATTTTATTTTTTTTTTAACCTTCTGTAAGTACATATATATTACAGTAGTCTGAAAAAAATAGTGAACATCTACATTTGCAATTCAGTTTTTATTATTGAAAATCAATTCTTCACCTAAACACCAAGTCAGTCTTGCCCACTTAATTTCTCCATCAGTTTTAGCTCACTCTACAAACTCCACAGCCCTTTGTCTTTCCTGCTCTACCATCTATTTCTACAAGCACAGCACCATACCTATTCAGTTTCTAACTCCTCCATAAGTGCTTTTTTTCCTGGGATTCATTCTCCTTTTACATCTTTCCATTCTTTCTTTTCTTCCTGATAGCTGAATGTCTGCAGAGTGACTGAACCGCAGTGTCACTCTCCATTCTTTATCCCATTACTCATTATTCTTAGGTGAGGCGTTAGTGTACACAGAACAGAAATCAGAAAACAATTGCTTCATTTACAGGTGTGGATAGCTTGAAGGATGTTTGCAGTTGAACCAGAATGCAGCAGTCCTGAGCTGCTGAATGCTCTCTGTTTTTCCTCTGCCTGAGCAGCTAGACAGGGGGAAGGAACTCTACTTGCTGCGTGCAATAGTCTTGTTCATTTACAAACAAGGAAGCAGTCAGTAAGAGGCAATTTCCTAAACCTCTAAGACTGTCATACTAATACCTATATTTCCTAAATCTCCAGATCACTGTGCTCTGAAGTGTTTAAGTATCATCTACTTGAGTGTGCAGATCATCAGATTTGTTGATATTAAATGCCATGGAAAAAGCTATTAATGAAGAGAGAGAATTAAAGAATATCTGTGTTTTGCAAATTCTTCAACAGCAATAAAAACATTTTCTTTATAGAAACATACATTTCTGAACATCTGTTGAGAATGATTTTCTGTTTCATGTCTGCAAACTCACTTTCAGTTCAGGACTGTTTTCACTACCTCCTTTAATACAATGTTATTATTTGCTTCCCCTTCATAAAGATTAAAAGGAGTTTTAATTTCAAATTATTTTATTGTGATAGGGTATTGGGTTATGAAAAGCACACCTAATAATTATGTTGATACCCAGATACAGAAGTTCTGATTTTCTTGGAATGTCTTGTAATAATTAAATATGTTTGCTTTTCTTCTAATTAATTAAATATTACCTTCTTATTGGGGGAAGGGGGGGATTTATACATATAGGTGCAATATAAATATTTTTGTGTCTCATTCTACTATGGCTAATGTGTTTGCAGGGGCTACAGATTATTCCAAAAATATTTCAAAGACTTCACAAAATGCCTGCACAACAGAAACTTTGTTGTTTGAGTCAAAACTTCTTTGTCAATATACAACAATTTTAATGTCTTCAGCTTTTATGTGAGGCATTACAATACTTAACACTATTCCCACATACCCATAATTAAACCCATCAATTCTTTCTTACTTTTACTGACCACCTTGCTCAGTTCTTACGTTGATTTATTTTTATTGTTATAAAAAAAACAATCTATTTTATTTAATATGCCTCAAAATCAGTTTGGAGAGACTTAGTCTGGTTAAAACATTGCAATAAACAATTTTATTCCTGCATGGCAGATTCAGACATTCAGAGCTAAATAATGATGAAGTTGACATAATTCAATGGTTCAGTAAAGAAAATGAAGTATTTTACTCAAGTTTGAGGATATTCTTGTTTAGTTTTGTTGCTTGATTTGAAATTACTTCATATAAATTACACTTTTAGCCCCTCTAATCCTAAACTTTTGCATGGAGAAATCGATTTGCTAAAATGAAACATAAGACATTTTGCTTAATCGAGATAATTTGATATTCTGACTCCCTCATTCACAAATGCATCAGAAACTCAATGCAGCTATATCACTTTAGGTTACAATGCCTTTTTCTATCAAATATAAACAGATTTTTTATTTTTTTTAATTAATGTAACTTAACCAAGAGTTTAAAACATAGTAATTCTATGTAAACAGCTGGTTTACTTTCATTCTTTGAACTGATGGATGATTTTATATAAATTCTTTCTTCTAAAGATTTCACACATACAGGAAAGATCTTTAGAAATTAGCTTTGAAAGTTTAAGCTAATGATTGTTCAGTAGATAAAAAAGAGAAAAAGAGAAATTAAAGGAGATTTAAAGTACCATGTTTAAAAGAAAAATAAATTTAATCAAAATTAATCTGTGTCATTCAACATGGAAAATTTTATTTTTAAAATAGTTCTGTTAATCTGTACTTCTGAACTGTCTAAAGATCTGTCTTTAGACTAGCAGCTACATGATGTGGGTCAGATTCAGTATCAGGTGCAAGTTTTGTCTTCACTGAGAGTAAGAAGCCTTCCATAGTTTTCTCCTTCATAAATATGTAAATAATTTGGGTTGGAGTTTTTGTTTGTTTGTTTGTTTGCTTTTCCTACACACCTTTAAATTGAGAAAATCTCAGAGTTTAGGCTTCGCAGTAATTAATGAAAAATCCTAGAAGTTCTCTCATTTGATCTGGTATCAGAGTTGTCATGGAAGTATGGAAAGTATGTGTTGTTCTGTGTCCTTTTCTTAGTGAACAGAGGGGATTGAAACTGGTATATCCAAGACTAAGAGAATAAAAAGCCCAGCTTTGACATGAAGATCCTCACTATGTCTGGTACAGAAAAGAAACCAGAAGAGGTACTTATCTGTTCCTTTTGCCATGTTGAGTGACAAATCTGTTGTCCACGGATGTAATATTTACTCAGAAGATGTGAGCGGGGAAGAATCATGCAATCTAACATTGAAATTCATATTTCATTCCCCCTACGTCTTGTAATGAAAATAATTACCAAAGTGAATAATATAATGCTTATTAAAAATATATGTTAGGAAGTGCCTAGATTTGATCATGTAAAAAGATTGAAACAAAATGAGGCATTAGCAAAATAAAAATCTTTAAAATTGTGAAACTGTTTTTTTCTTAAAAAAAATTCTTTGGTAGGTCCACACTCAACATCTGCAGGTGGCTGTCATTTTAGGTCAGTGTTAGGAACACATAGCGTAATACAAAGGGTGCATATTTTCCCAGTAAAATATTTAACAGAAGATTTCAGGTTCTGAAGTGGACAACAAGTAAAATTCAGTGCACTGCTGGATCCTTAAACCACCAGGAACAGAATTAGATCTAGTATTAAATGTGTGATTGCTTTATTTAAAGGAAAAGAGAAAAGAAATATCCTTTTGTCAGTATAATCTGTGCACAGTCAATGGTGGGACCTACCCTTTCCCTTTTTCATAGTGTTGAGCAGAATTTAAAAATGAGTGTTTTGTAAATGTTTTTAAGACTTGGCAGTTAAGGATGCATTTTGGGACTGAAATCAAAGGCACTGTGCCATGAACTGAACTTTGCATGATGAATTAGCCTCGATGCGGTGGGAAAAGTTTATCATTTATACCCTCAGGCCATATTGTTAAATTGCTAGCCTGTTAAATACAACAGGGACAATGACTGGTGCTAGGGCTGTGGGGAAGTGCCAGAGAATTGTCTGCATTCACAGACCTCAGTGGTTTGCTTAGAGGCATGGGGTGCACTCCCAGATTATATCTTTCAGTATGTATCTGCAAAAGATATCCATCTCATCCACTCCAAGACTGCTAGGAACGCACACCAACATTTACTTTGTGAGGAAACTTTGATAAATGGGGATTGGGAAAATTCCTTTAACAGCATATTGCCAATCCCCACAAAATACGAATGCAAACACACCTTGGGAGTCCAGCATTACTTCTTTGTCCTGTGCATTATTTTCAGAACTTTTATTGTCAGTATTATGTGCTTCCTGGTTCTTTTCTTTTCCTGGTTTCTGGTTTATGCTGCTTCTTCTGAACTCTGAGTTCAGTTGACCTAGGCTCAGATCACTTCCCAGCTCCTCCTCATGCGTCCTTAGTTAGGAACCACATTTCTTCTATATCTTCTGCCATCCTCCTCGGCTTTATCCATTCTGCATCACTCTATTTACCCACATTTCTGTAACTTGATTTTTCACAGATGAACGGGATTCATCCTTTTTCTTTGAGGAACAACTGAGGACTAGATTCCATAACAGAACTATTGCAGCTGAGGCATTATTTTTACCAAGTGAAAATAGACAAGTTATCTTTTCACCTTTCCCTTGGTTACATTTGTCTGTGCACATCTTCTGAACAAAAGTTTGTGTATATCTCTGGAAAAAAAATGTGTTTTAAAGGACCAGTTCTAAAATACCTTTGAAATGTATAAACATATTTTTTATATTCTGTGACTTGTAACTAATTGAAAATAGCTTTTATGTTCTGAAATTGAAAAGTGTCATGGAGGAAGCAGATTATAACTATATATATATACACAAAATAATTCTATCTGCACATATAGATAGGTGTGGAAATACATCCCAGCTATCTAAAAATGTAGGCTTTTAGATCCAAAAATTCTCAGCTAGCAAGAGTTCCTACAAAGGTTCTGTATTTGCACATAAATCATATCATTGCCTATTAAAATAACTGAAATGGTGCATCTACCAAAAAAACCTTTGTCCAAATTAATATAACATAAAACTATATTGTTTTCTTATTTCCACAACATTTCAAAGCTTGCAATGCAGAAACTGCTCTGAAACCAATTGCTAAAGTTATGGAGGCATATAATAATCCCAGAACTAAAAGCAATACAATTTGGTTTATGTTTTTTTCATAAATTTAAATTTTCTACTTTATAAAAAAGAAAAGAAAGATAAGATAAATGTTCTTGTTTACCTCTTTGAATTAGTTTGCATTTGTTTTACAAGTTTGCAGATTCTTCCTGAGGAAAAAAATACAGTCTTAAATGTCAAATTAGATGACACTCCACCCCATCAAGAAAGAAAAAAATGCTATTATACCTTTACTTTGCTTTCTTAACAGCTGGAAAAGAAAACAATACAGGAAGTAATCGTCAGTCATCTGCTTTAGACCTAAAGCAACTGTTCCTGTGAAATTCAAAGGGACAGTTCCAGCTTACCTACTCATAAAGGTATCATTTAGAAAATATGAAATAATTGACTTAGAGTGATAAAGAGCAGTAAGAATTTGACAGTTGCAAAACCCTGTATGCTCAAACATGTTGTCTCTCAAACAACTTCACTGTCTCCTTCAGGCAATCATTAAGATGACTAAAATATGTTAATTTTCCCATTTTTAATTATTCTATTTCTAAGGAAAGCAGAGATGACAGTAAAACCCTATAAATTCAGAATGTGTTAACTCCCCTTCTCTGCAAAACCCAAATAATTTCAGGTGAAAAATAAAGATGAGCTCAGATCTTCAGTTCAAAATGGAGAATGACAGTCAGTTTGGTACAAATGCACACGTCTGTGCTTTTTAGAGTTTACCTATTCCTCCAGGATTACCTGCAGTCTCCAGATTATTAAGTGTGATATGCCAGATTCGTATGGGTTTTTTGAAATTGTTGAAGTGCTTCTAAACAGCAGTGATCTTATTAACAGAAATTAATTTCCATTTTGTGGTTGGTATTCTCTCTCACATGGTACTTACTGAACAGATAGATGCCATTTCCTAGTAGTCATCTGTTAGTAAACTGCTGACTGCCAACGAAGTCTGTAAATCTGCTCTGCAGAGGTCAGTGCACTCACTGGGCCATCACCACCCTGAGGAGGAATTCTTCAATCCATGTCCCTAGTTGCATGGCAGCCTTCAGGAGAAAGAAACAGTTCTCCACAGGAAAATTCATTTCACATAAGATCTGGATGGTAGCAGGAGCTGGAGAAGACCAGTTTCCTAACGTAAGGTCTCAGCTCTTCAAAGTTCCAGCAAATTATGTCTTCATTTTTCTTTAGCTGTGTGCTGTAGGTCTGAGAGCGGCTGGCAGTTGGTCCATGTGTCCTTGGCATATATTGCATCACATCCCACAGACTCAGCAAGTAACTTCTTTATTGAGGCAGCAATTTATAGAGCTGTTGCAAATGAAACACCACATCCTAGCTATGTGCATATACTGATGATTTATACTAGTGCCTCCATCAAAACTCTCTTATTTTAAGTGTCTGATTGGGACACATTTGCAGTCAGATCACAATATTCAAGCCACGCTGAGTATTACTTGTGCAAGTGCTGGAGCTTTAGTTTTTGGTAATGAAAATTTTATTTGATTAATTTTTAATCACAGTCTTACTGACTTTTTTGCTAAATTAATGGTGTAGAATCTACAGTCTGGAGAGCAGCATAGAAATATTTTAATAAGCCTATTATAATGGCAGAAAGAGAGGCATTCAAGCCCCAGAAGTCAGGCCAGCAAGTGACTCGTGTCCCATCTTTAGCAACTCCTTCACTGACCACTGCTCCTTGAGTGCCTCCTTTTGTGTACCTGGCAGCCCAACTGAAAACTGAATAAGAAGCTTGGCTGACTCTCCCACAGTACTGGAGAATGCTGACAGCACACTGTTCTTCCCTTACTTCTCAACTGTCCTTCACTGAGAAAAGAAAAAAATGCTAGCAATAAGTGAACAGTTCCTATTGTTTCTTGGTCCCAGCTCCATTTTAGAGGGACCTACAAGTACACCAGTTGTCAGTGATTTTTGAGGGCTCAAGGGCCAGTGGTTACTGGAACACAGCATATTCCAGGGACCTTCCCTCTCCATGCCGCACCACCAGGTAAGCAAGGAAAAAAAATTTGGAGCATAATCCTCTTGTTGGCCCCTACATGCAAGGTGGTTCTCCAGGCAGAACCCATGTCTGGCTTGTACTGTCATTATTCCCTATTTACTGAGTCTGGCACTTTGCCTTTCTTGGAATAAAGTGAGTTGAATGTTTCTTTCATCATTCCCTGACACAAGTGCACATTTCACTTTCCTGCATTATCTACCATGGCAGCACTGTTGCCTGGCTAAAGTAGGGCATCTTGGGATCTAATTTTGTACTTCTCAATACCCAGATGAGCACTGTAGATTATGTTCAACATCCCTAAATCCATATGGCAAAGCATTATGACACAACATTTCTGTTCAAAGTCCCATTATAATCTCATTATCTGAAGTGATTTCATTTGACTTCTCCCTGTAAAAACGTACCCTTTGAGATACCTGTCCTTTTTTTATGTTGGCCCTTCACACAGAAGACACTTATTACATTATTGTATGGTCATATCATATCACACGGTATCATATTTCTTTCTGTCAAATCAATTTAGAAACAATTTCCATTTGATTCCTATTTATTTTAAACATTCTTCTTGCACTTTCTTTGCTGCTCCTGCTGCTTACAGGCATTCTTGAAAGCACAGACTCCATGAAATATACCTCTGCAATATCATCTCCATTTCCTGAAATCCACAAATTCCACTCTACTTTCTGAAGTGAGATACTCAGTGACTGAAGTGTACTAAGCACTCATACAGATGCTCTCTATCGACCTGCAAATTGTTGCCTGTACAAAATAACCACCAGTGCAGGATATTAGAGTGTAAGCTTCAGTATGGGCAATTTCTGTGAATTTCACTTTAAGTCTTGCTTATCTTTGACATGGTATTATGAGATTTTGATGCATGAAAATAGTAATTTTATTATTTCCCCAGATACGTGAAACAAGTGCCGAGCAAGTGGAAGGCAGTATACCATGAATTCTTGTCATACAAGGCTAACTGTGCCAGCCCCCTAATAGTTTGCACTGATGGGAATATCAGGAAATATGAATGGGTTAGAAAGCTTTTTATGTTTTGATGGTACAGTGTAATTAGGTGTATCTAACCAAGAAATAAGAATACTGATCTTTCAGTGTTTGAGAAATCTTGCTGTGGAATAGAACGACAGAGCAATTTAATTTATCCTTGATTAAAGATTGATATAGGAAACAAATAAATGCTAATAGTGAGTAATAACAGCAATATAAACTGCAAAGTAACAGGATAGCCTGTCTTCAAGCCAACATTTCCCACTAAAACTTATACTATGTCAAACCAAAGCTGTTGGGCTGGCTCAAAATGCAGACAGCCATAGAGATTGATGCATTTCAAGGATGATGAATACCATCATGTAAACATTCCGTCAGTTGAAGTTTTCTAACACTAAAACCAGCAAGAAAAATGTCAAATGAAACACAGCATGTAACAAATCTGGGGCCAAACTTAACTGCGTGACAGAAAAAAAACCCACATATTCGTACCTCTTGGGGAAGTACCTGATGAAATAATAATAAAAGAGATGAGATGACATGAAATGAGTGGCAGCAGTGAGTTAGGTACGGTAAAAAGTACGACATCAGATATTAAAAGCTGAAAAATGAGAAAGTGCTCCCTAGAAATGCAGTATTTTTTAAATACAACATAGATAAAGTTCACTGTATTTTCGTGCCTTATCTTTGGCTGTTGGAGATAAACATAACTCTGCTGTGTAGCCTAAGTCAAAGTCAACATATGCCAGTTCTATAACTGGCTTTTCCCTTGTATTTAAACCTGGACTCCTGTGAATGGGACTACTCTGAAGCATCTGGATAACCTATAATCCCTGGAAAAAGGCAGTAGAGGAAGAACTTTTTATGCTTTCAGCACTTGTAGGTCTTCATGGAGGGGGAAAAACAAAAAGATGTCATCTATTTCATTTTTCATTTACATTAAGTGAATATTCCAGAAGTGACTATAACTGGCTGAAAATGTTTTGCTATTTTTTTTGGAAAATGAAGTTAGGAAAATGTAGGTGTTGCAAAAAATTGACAACTTTCCATTTAAAAAAAAGTGGAATGATCTTAATTAATTGCATGCTTTTTCTGCAGTTGAATTGCTGGAATATTAATGCATATACTCCTTAATTAACAATGTGTCTGCAATTCACTTGGTTTATGACAAAATTCCTTCTCTGATCTGGACTTAGTGGCTGGACTGCCTCTGTGTTATCCCTGAGTGATCTGGGGTTCTTTGCAATGGTAAAATGTGGATGAAGTAGTCCAAGTCGACTATAAAAGACTGAGAAAGTAGACACAGTGAGTACCTTGGTGGCCACAGTGGAACACCAAACAAAATGGGTTGAATCAAAACTTCACCCCAAAGTGAAATATTATTTATTATGCTACAGCTCAAGTGAGATGTTCAGACATTTCCAAACCCCTACCTTACTTCTCATTTGCATTAATAAAAAGATAATATCTTATTTTCAGGATTTGAGTTGCTAAGAAGCATTTTAACATATTATGATATTAAATACATAATATCATAATTTCTAGTGGGATGCAAATCCCAGGTTTTACCAGCTGCTAATGGCCTCTGGAGAGATTCAGGCTGATGAGGTTTGTGATGTCAAACAGCTGTAGATGAAAATACTAGAAACACATGACAATAATCAAATAATACAAATATAAAACTACAAATCTGAGACAAGCACATAATTTTATGCTATTATTTTGTATGATTTTATGTGATATTAAATACCATTAAATTGTCATACTCTTAGCAAACTCAGATAGGAACATACTAATTTGCAGATTTATATTTCAGACTCTAAAGAAAAAAAAACCCACAGTATTTAGTTAGTGTGAACAAACTTGTGAAGTTTACTTTTTTTTTTAATGTGAAACTGATTAACTGAAAAGAAAGAAATGTATCAAGTTCACCCAGCAATATAAGGTGAACAATTCACATAAATGACATAACTGTAACCCCTTTTCTTCTGTATGAATTATCTCAGAGCAGGCTGCGGAATTTCAAAATGTACCTGTAATCAAACATATATGCTCAACAATTCTAAATCTGCAGTTTATTTGCACGAGCTTTATATACAAATTCAATATTCAAAATTCAAGCTGTTTGATTAGATCAGTAGGCACAAATGTTTCTATCTCGAAGCTTGATTCTTCATACCAGAAATCTATGAATCACTCAGAATTTGCTTTTTGCAAATACTCTTCAATATGTTCAAAATTAATCAAACATTATTGTTAGTACCTCTATTCAGCAGAATAGTTACAGAAAGCAAACAACACCCAGCTCAAATTACTGTCTATGTATCTTTCCAGTGAAAGGAAGCACTGATAAATGGAATTTAACAGCATAAAAGAACAAACTATATTTACTCACTCAACTTTTGAAGGAAAAATGATACTAACATACCTGCAATACATGTAAATCCCTTAAATAAATATATTGGTAGCTTATATCGCTACTCCTACGTATTTTTTCCTGACAAAACCCGTTCATCATCTAAATTTTAAATATAAAATGAAAGTATATTTACTTGTGGAGGCTGGATGTATTATATTTATCTGAATCATTCTGATCCCTAACTTGGAAGATATATTTTTCAGCTGCTAAGCTATACACTAACGTGGGAAGCTGCTCACCTAAGCTTTTTTTCAGTGCTACCGAAAATACTAACAAAACAATTAAACTATTGCTTCAATGGGAGCTGCATTGCATGCAGGCAATATGTATATTTTCTTATATTGTCATTGTCTGAGTTTCTTTCCTCTTACTGGCAGGCTTATAGAACTGCAAAAGCCATGAAAACTCAGTGCTAACTTAAAAGGTGCAACCTCTGTTACTTTAATATTTTTGTACTGTGTATCAAGGCATCATTTACATTAGATAATGAAATGGAGATGAGGCAGAAAACACACCTCTGAAAGACTTTCTACACAAAAGGATGAACACATAGTTCTTTGCACAAAGCATTAGAAAATACTGTGATATTTTATTATTAAAAATGCTGCTGAAAAGTTTATACATATGTGTCCAGCCATATATATCTTCTATCATTACTTAAGGCAAAAAAACCAAAAAATTGCAAAACAATAACAGGAGAAACCATTAAACCCTGTGTGCCTCTTAAGGTCAAGAATATAAGCCTGGGAAAGTACTTTCGCTTTTCTTTTACAGTTTGCAAAGTATATTCTGATATCATTATTATAGAATTCTATGAAGACTCTATAAATCTGTTCCAGATGTATCAAATTATTAAATCAACTTGATTGTAATTACTTTTAAAAGCTAAAATTATTTCACTTACAGGAACTTTCTTTTTTTTTTTTACCCAAATGTCACAAGCCTGATGCAGTACTGTACATATTGCTAGCAGAAAACGATTTGAAGTACTAAACAAATACTGTAATTCACATTACTAACATACCCAACTGATTATGACGCCAAGCATCGTTACCTTTTTTTGCTTTTTTTTTTGTCTTTTTTTTTTTTTTTTACCTTTTTTTTGAGACTTATGAACTGGTGCATCTCAGCTGAGGCATTACATAGGTGGTGGAAATGGTCTAATATGGAGTCAGCATTAATCAATATTATGTCATGGATCAGCGGGAAAAAAAAAAACCCAAACCAAACAGTTTTCCAATTGCTACAGTTGTACTTTGGGGTTGTTGCTTCATCACATTCCAACCTGAGCATCCAGGTCAGGTTTATAGCACATTTATGATATTATGACAGATAAAGGATTATATCAGCCACATGTTGCATTTTTATCATGTAATTAACTTTTTATTTCTTCCCTTCAGAATCTGTTTTACTGCCTGCTACAACAAGGAGTTGTGCAGATGAAGAGACCTCAGTGAATCAGTGATTACCTTGTCTTTGATTTTATTTGTAGGGGTGACTGTTCCAAGACATTTTATTAGAAAACAAAAAGCATAGAAAACAAGAAGAGGTACAAGGCATCTTGTGTTAGATACTTATGGGACGTGATATTGATGTAGCTTAGTTGTTCATTAATAATAGAAAATACATCTGGGATAATCATATTCAAGTGCAGACCAATTTGTTCAAGTATCTTTGGTTACTATCTCTCAATGATGGAGTAACTTTCAAAGACAAAATATAAAGCAATCTTCATCTGTGAGAACTTATTTCTAACTTTTCACATTTGAACCAGTTGTTTGAATGAAACTGCTAAGTTCCTTATTTTGTTACCTCTGCTTTCTTACCTCTGCAAAGGAAGGACAGAAGGGAATAATCAGCTAAGAATTTTGTCCTTCCTGAGAGTGATGCTTGCTGGGATTTTCATTTTTATCCAGATGAAGAACAGCTGATGTCTCTGCTTCTCTCCCAGTGATGTTCACTGACTATGGGACTGCTATGTGTGATAAATCAGCAAAAACAGTATTTTCTGACAGGTATGCTTTCAAGCACAAAACAGGATACTGGGCACAGAAGTTCTTTACACACTGACCACTTCTGAACACTTTAAAAGCAGCCAGCCAACTAAACCACCATTTCCCCACTTGCAAATTGTGGTTTTGTTTCACTTAGCAAAGCTAAGAAGGTGCTTTCTCAGCTGAGATTCTGCTGCAACTGCTGGTGAATATAGAGCTAGTTTTCCTCAGAAAAGGCTGACCAAAACACAGGCTTTCTTTGCTTTTGTCAGGGCACAAAACTCTTCCTAATGTATCACAATAACCAAGAACTACAAACTGGACTCTGAATATATATTATTGGATGTTTTGTGGTTCAGCCCAACAAGCTTAAAATAGTAATTATTTTCTTTTGTTGTTTTTTTTCTCTATTTTCCAATCCATTGCTGTGTTGCAATTTAACAAAGGCTAACACAAAATTAAATTATAGAAAAAAAATTTTTCAGAAAAGAACAACAATCTCCTATGAATACTTTAACATGCACTAGTGTAACCTGAAAGAGAAAATACACAGGTCACACAGACAACTGTATCCTCTGCATGACATCATGGCCTCATATAAATGAAACATGTTAGAACAAACTCATGGTTTTTGTTTACCACTAGTAATTAAGAAGAAATTCCTCCTTTGGACTTAGAGGAAACGGAGGTGATATGACTAATGTATATACACATAGGTCACAATCGAATGCACAATCTTTCTAAAAGCTCTTTTCAAACTGAAAACATCAATAAAAGCTGTTTTTTTGTTTGTTTTTTGTTTTTGTTTTTAAACTCACAGCTATGTACAATTTTACAAAGTTTCTTTAAATATAGTTCATGCTGGCAAGTCATCTCTTTGCACAGAACTATACGTATTTTACTGCATAGTCAGTCCTCCTCTTTTTTTTTTTCATTTTTGTGTTTAATAATAAAATTCTATTTCCCCGATCTGGATTACAGCTTCATATGCTGGGTAAAAGCCCATGGTGATGTCTTTGTTTTAGCAAGGGCCATTCATGGTATGGCACATAAAGAATTTTTTATGATTTTTTTTATTAAAAAAAAAAGAAAAGAAAACCCCAAAAAAAACAAAAAAACAAAACCCAAAACACCTGTACAGTCACTGGCTCTGCATTCCAGAAGACTCTGCTTTGCTTGTTACGCTCAGAACACCATTTTAAGTGACGACTTCTGGCCTTAACTTTCAATCAAATTGGCTGAGATCTTAAAGCAGTATCATAATAGCAATGTACACTTTTCACATTTCACAGGGTTTGTAGTTGATCTTTAACATCAGTAAGTTTCTGTGGGAAGGATCAGTAAGAAAATAATGACTATCCTTCTCTTTAAGTTGTTTTTACTTTAGATTTTGACAAGGTGTTCAATGGATGGTATTCTAACTTTTTCCTCTTCTTTTGTTTGTTCGTTTGTTTGTTCTTGTTTTCTTCCAAGTGGCTTGTAAGGGTAGAGGGGAAGAGCTGAGCTATACCCTAGTGGTTGAATGTCCATGGGGCAAATTTGTACTGTTTTGTCCTCCACTAAAGGTGTTGAAAGTATGCAAAGGCTGCATTCCTGTTAATGTATTTGGAATCATGGTTATGGTGTTGGGTGTCATTAACGGGATGTCATCTGGGGACCTTCTCAAAGTCAGCGTGTAGTCAGGCGGACAGGTTAGTCTCAGTGTGTCATGGGCCTGCAGCGATTCACATTCGTGGTCATGTTCTAGCTGTTTCATCTGCAACGACATAATCTCTTCATTTTGTATGTGTGCTATATCATTAGTTGTGTTCCTCTGGGGGCTAGGGCGCCTGTGAGTCTCATGACGCCGCTTGTCCTTCTTGTAATATAATGCAGCAAAAGCTAAAATATTGAGGAACAGCAAGGATGCCCCCACAGCAATAGTGACACTCAGCTCTGTGGAGTAATCTCGCTTGTTTTCTATCAGAACTGTTGTATCCTCTGGAGCTGTTTTATGGGTGTCTTTTGAATGCTTGGGATTGTTGGCAGGTGTCATTGCTGGGCGTTTGGTGGCCGGCCACAATTTACCAGGAGAACGTCGCGTCACATAAGGAAATGATGTCATGTCAGGAGGGGGTACTTTAGTTGTTGTGGAAACATACTGAAATATTTCATTCAGGTTGTGAAGATGTGGTACGAGCTCCAACCAGAACGCAACTTTTGTTGCTCGGTAGTGATCACGAACTCGGGGTTTCAGGCCAATATGCAGGTAAAGCTGATCTTTAGGATTGTATTTAGACCAAGCCACTTCTTCAAAGCGGTTGGGTTTTGTGTGGATGAACTTTGTGTCCTGAGGAACAGGCTGGTTTGGATCTCTATGGAAATAAAAACAGGCAATATTATATTCATTAAAAAAACTAAACCAAAAGCAAAACCCGCAAAACCCTCTGTTTTTCAGTTATTGGTTTATCTGGTAATTAACATAACCTAAAACCAGAAGCTAAAAACCCCTCCCTAACTTAAAAAGATATGTTAATAAATAAACAAAAGAAAAATTATTTACTGTGCAGTGCATCTCAGATACTTCTTTACATTAAAAAGGTGAAAGGGTTGTGTTTAAGCTTGCAAAAGCTCATCTGAAGTTCTGTGTTTCAGTATCAATCTCTGAAGCTGTCTTAGAGAGGTACTAACTATCTTTATCCATAGTGAAGGTGTGGGTTCAGCTCTTCTCGAGGTTTTATATTAATTTTCTCACTTAAGGTATCTCTACTTTTGCTGTTCTAAGTAGTAAATACGGGAGCTAATCCTCATGACAATGCTGGAAGTCATGTGACTGTAAAAATTTACACTAGCTGTGTATATTACTTAAAAATCTTCAAAACATGAAGTAGCAGGGCTAATACATAACTGGGAACTATTTGCGTTCCTTTCCTGAGTTATTAATCCCCATTTTTGTTCAAATACCTGCTTCAGAGAAAAGCCTTTGAAGAATTTGTATGTCACAAATCTTTCTGTTATTTGCATTAGCAGATTACTATTTTAAAGTTCCGTGTGCTCATCAATTCTAAATGACTATGTTTAATGGTTGTAGGACAGTGAGCCTTAATTCTGTCCCAGTTTCTAGAGATGAGAAATGTATTAGCTGAGATAGATAAACAAGTTTTATAGTAGTTAAGTAGCAGTAGAGACAAGGGTAGCACACGACTCAGAGATGATTTCAAAATGGGTAACCCAAATATTTAGTTGAAATTATGCTTTTTCCATCTTTTCCTTTTTCTTTTCTTCTAAGAAAAAAGGTTCAGAACAAAGACAAGCTAAGGGCACAAAAAACATTTAAATGTGGTTAATGTGTATGTATCCTTATAATTTTGGTAAACTTTAATGTAAATATTACTTCCTCTTGGCATGCAAAAATATAGAAATCTAAAATTACTAATACTAATTTTAATATTCAGTTGTGCATGAGTTTGAATCTCCTTTTACAGAAAAGAGTATTTTCTGGAACTTTGTGATATATTATACTACATGCATGATTCATTTTCTGTGCATTACTTTGAGAACTTTCTATTCTCTTTTCCATTCCCATATGCATTAGTTTATTTCCTGTGAAAATTATTCCAATATTTTCCTTTTCTTCCAGTATACTCTGATGTATGTTATGGGAATACCAAGACCCACCACTACAGATTTGAAAGCATTTGATTTTTTTCTTTCTTCATTTTCCTAAGTTCATGAACATGATTACCTACTTTAGCATTCTTTTGCTGTTCATAAAGAGCTATTCTTTGGTTCTTCAACCAGGTTGGTAACTTGACTTTAATAGTTGTATGATTCCTGTATTCAACTGTTCACCTGAAAGAATTTT
This sequence comes from Nestor notabilis, assembly GCF_000696875.1. Lineage (NCBI taxonomy): Eukaryota > Metazoa > Chordata > Aves > Psittaciformes > Psittacidae > Nestor > Nestor notabilis. The sequence goes on along the minus strand of NW_009921586.1, from coordinate 19,049 downwards.
TCTTACCTTTTTTTAAGTGAAAGAAAGAACCGTTTTTCAAAATAATTTTGGTCCTTTGGTTTACTTATACCTGTGGGTTTAGTTGTTTGGGGTCTCTGGGGGTGTTTTGCTATTTTTATTTTTTATGTTACTGCCATTTATCTATCTGCCATTTTATGTAGTAAGTTAGCCAAACTGTGTTAATTCTGAACAAAAAGAAAATTGCACAGTAATTGTTCACTCTAATTGAAGCTCAAAGAGTAATATCCACTTCTAAGCAATGCAGCAGCTGATGTATGCTTCTACTTTGAGGGATTCTAACATGCATTCAGGAAAGAAATAAAAGTGATTCTTTTGTTCTTAAAGAATGGACTGAAAGAGTTGGCAAATCCAGAGAAGATATTGGCCCAATTCAAATACATCTATTACTATATTACTTTGGCATTCAACACATAGATTCTAAAACAAACTAAAAATCAGCAAAATTATAAAAATGCAAAGCGTTTTTCTTGACAGAAACTCAAAATCCATCTTATGTTCTCCCCATTTGTTGTTCTGCTTCACAACATAAAAGACTCTGGGAAGGGTCCTACATGAAACATATAAATTAAACTAGCTCATGTGAACAAGTTGCACTTGATACACAGTACAGGAGATGAAGAAGCTGAGCACACACTTCAGCGAGCCAAGCTGGACAGGCACCTTTTTTTTTTTTTTTTTTTTGATGGCCCTATAAAAATGACAGCAGATGATAATTTTAGCAAATAAACATCTTTTAAATTAGCATTCCCTTCCCCTAGCCTACAAAACAAGAAAATATCAGCCTCCCTTTCCTTTCCCTCTCTTCCATTCTCTACCTCCATATTTCTCCTTTTTAACTATACCTGTCAGAAATAGCCAATTATGCTGCCACCTCCTCCAAACACAAGAGAGAAAATTACATTACATGAGCATAGTCTTGTATTTCAAGATTTGTTTAAATGGCTGTTGTGTGGGCATGAAACTGTCCATTGAATAGAAAAAAAATCAGCCAGCCCCACAGCAAGTAATTTTTTGCTGAGGGTATCAGAACTCTATCACTGGCATGACTTCTAGGGTTGATCAGTTAATAACTAAATAAATGGTCTGAATATTCTCTCTGAAATTGGAGGAAAGCTTTTTTGGATTTTTTTTTTACAAGAAAACTAGTAACTGCAATCACTAAGTCCAGTCCTAAATAAAAGATCTAATGATCCATGCATCAGTTTTACAAAGTAATGATAATTCACCAGAAATATTCAGTGGATACAAATAAGAGGAACTTTTACTTTCTTTGGCCCTCCTCCTATGTACACTGGACACAATTCATAAAATCCTAAGGTTACAACTTATGCCAGGTTAAGTCTTTTCCTTAGGCAGCTGGGCAGTTTATTCTATTATGAATACTTTTCTAGTATTATAGATAGGTATAAAATATAGATGTATTTCTATTTCATTTCTCCTACTGAATCAGCTGTTTGACAGAACTTTTGATCTGTTTGTTTAACTTCAAATTTGTTTTTTTTAGCCTGTAACATCACCTTAGTGTTTGTGGACATATTTGATGCTCAAGTGTGCAATTACAGAAAAAAAAGGCTGCTAGGAAACCTCCCTTTAAAAACCTGTTGGAATCATGGTAATCCAGTAATGGATCTGACAGGAATTAGATAACTTGTTAGCAGGGGGGCTTTTTTTCCTTCATCCTATTGTTAGAATAAAACTGATTATTATTGTTGCTCATTTTGCATTCAGATTATTTCTTTTCATCACATTTAGAATTCAATTTAAACAGCTGCTCCATCAAAAAATGTCCCATCATGAAACGCCTGAACTTGTCACCCATGTGATAGAAGACCAGGACAAAAAGTCTTTCTTGTATTATCTAGGGTATTTTTTTATTAATGTGTAGAATCATCTGACTTCACCTACCACTTTCTTCCCTATTCTCAGTCTGCACTGATTTTGCTTAATTTAACATGTTGCTATTTATTGTTGTTTAATTCATACCTCAAAGCGCTACAAACGGATATTCAAAGGATTGACTTTTTCTCATGCGATATAAAGTAAATGTGTCTGCAATGGATGCTGACTGAAGAGCAAAACACATTCCTGTTCATAAGGGGAATTAGTAACTGACCTGAAGGGAAAATGAGGGAACTGAGTATTTCGTATCTGGTGATACTGGCACAGGAAGAATGACAGAGAATCTTAAGAAATTTACTCTTATCCTGAATTCCATATGACCATATAATACCATTTTTACTACTTCTGCAACAGTGTTAACTATCACACAAGACAATGGACCTGTTACATTAATGCACTTTAAGTGTTTTATTCTTTTGTGTAATTTTCTAAGTGCATTAGAGAGCAGAATGTCGTAACAGTTACATACTGAGTCTGTCCCCAAGACGCTGAAAGGCCCCTTGATCATTTATTTTCTTTCAGAAGTCCTCTTTTCTCCATATG
>NW_009921586.1:4262-16555 GCF_000696875.1 Nestor notabilis | reverse complement strand
GAGGGGAGGGTGGGAAGGGAAAGGAAAAAAAAAAAAAGAGAGACAAAAACTTCGTGGCATTTCTTCATGCTCCTACTGATTTTTCACGTTGTCATAATATTTACAATGGTACAGACACTTCTGCCTGAAGCACTGGTACACAAGCATATTTTACCTTACCCTCCTTCCCTCACTTATCACCAGGTCTCACTGTTGCCATGCTCCTAGTCAGCTATTATAACTACTAAGGAAAGTAAACCATAACTACAGTAGGGTTTTTTTGCTAACATGGATTGGCCATTGGAGACATCTATTTCTTCAGACAGAACTATCAAAAAGAAATGCAGAATCGTCATAAAGGACTTCACAGAAAATTGATTTGAAAATACACTTTAATCATTGTGAGTTTAATTGTGTCTTCCATTTGAAAGCCAAACTGAATATAAACCACAGACATCCTTAATAGCTCAGTTAGGTTTCTGCTTCAGAATCAAAAGTAGTAAAATAATTCAGAAGCATTTATCTGAGTTACAAGGAAAACAAGGATATGTCCTTTAGGTCTTTATCTTTCCCATCACCAAGCAAGGTAGAGCTGGATGATTGGGAGCGAAAATACAGTACTGTAACTCCCTAAAAGAAGGTAATTTTTAGAAACCCGACAGATGCCTCTAATGAAAGCATGGCTTCTTATCTACTCTATGAAAGTTCAAATCCTTCTTCACAAGAGTGTGTCTGGCAGTGTATTTGTGAAGAACTGGCACACATCTCCTCATGTTGTTCACTCTTCCCCTGCTGATGTATCTGTGAAGGATCTAATGTAGCCCTAACTAACAGAGCATTTGAACATATAAGATTAGCCTTAACAGGGAGGATAGTACTACTGGCAGCAGACTGAAGCTTTAAGTGCACCTCTTAATGAAGATCTCACATATAATTTTGCACATAGTGGAATCAAAACCTGTATTTTCACGTAATTTTTGTATCCCAGATGTAGTTTCTCACATCTACTCTGTAACAAATTGCTTCCCTATTTCTAAGGCATGTTAGAAACATAGTTTTGAAAAGGCCAAAACACTGTAAAAAGAAAAAAAAAAGGCCAAAAAAAGGTAGAAAATGGAAGATTATCAAAATGCGGCTTCCAGGTATTCATTTCAAGCACAATCCATTTGCCATTAAACACTCTAATTGTCACCTCCTGTTTGCTAGCTTCAGTAACTGACTTTAAAGTAATACACAATAAAGGCACTGTGCCTTGTGCTGTTTCTTTGACACCTAGTGATTCTACAAGCTTGACCTGCCCTCTAAACCGGGCCTTGGCAGTAGGCCCATTAAACAATGTGTGTTTTTTAGCAGCAGGTGGCATATCAGTTAAAAGCCCAACACAGTCCATCAGAACGATGAACCACCTGAGCCATAATTTTACAATAAGTATCTGGATGCAACCTCTGGGGGAGAGTCATCAAGACTGGAAAAATGTCAGATACATTAAAATGAAATAAATAAATCTGCAGTGTTAATGTTCAAGGCTCACCAACAGGGAAACGTGGAATAAGAAAATCTTTCACTTAACAGATTTTTCATATGTGTTGCTATGGGTACAAACACAAAGCAAGCCAAGCTCTATCAGAATAAGGATGGGAAATGCTCAATTAAAAAAAGGGTGGGGAAACAAAAACAAAACAAAGCCGCCCACAATGCAGTCTTGAACTGTATCCATCTTTTTGAGAGTTGGAGGACCTGAGTGGGCACATGGATTCCAGATTACATGTGGGAGGGTAGAGAGGAGAATGGTTACCCCAGTAAGTCCCTTGTTCCCTTAGGCTTGAGGTGCTACAACCTTCCCTTCTCCATTGGAGGCATCAAAGGTGCAGAGCAAATGTAATCTTAAAGTACTATTTCCTGAAAAATATTATGTTGCACTATACAGAACAATTAATCATTGTTCATATAAACAAACAAACAAACTAAAATGGCAAGTCATGCATCTCATGTTGCTCCTTTCCTTGTGAAAACTAAAATTTTACAGCTAGAGGTAATTTTTTTAATGACACATCTTTTAGACCACCTATAAAGAAGCAAGTTTGCAATAAAAGATACACCCTCCATTTCTGTTATCAGCAATGGCAAAGTTTCAGAAATGACTAATGGCTCTCCCAAAGTACCTGTTGTGCCTTTAGGTGCAATACTGCAGTGGGTTCATAACCAGAGAACTGGGTGTGGCATGTATAGCCTGCTGAAATTAGCTTTCAAGTAGCAACAGCTGTAAAGTGCTTGCAATTACGAGTGATGGTGGCAGCTGGGACTGTGAGAAGCTCTTGACAGCCCCAAAAAATTGCTTAAATATGACTTCTTATTCTACAGGGAATAGTCATAGAGTAATTGTAAGTAATAGACTGTGGAGATCTTGCATCTTCATAATAATCCCAGCTATATATATTTGTGAGGATCTGAAGTCCTCTGTATATGTGCCACTTCATCTATAAAAATAAAGACAGACTGATGGGATAATCGTCTTTCTGATTGTGTGTTACAGCCAGCATGTGGCATTCTCTGTCCATAAACATAGCTTTCACCCTGAAGTTTGCCCTGATGCCTTCCTGTTGCCAAATGCATTTAAATATTCCACGGTTCATTCATTATTGGTGCAGTACTGTGGGATTTCTCCATGCAAAAGTACCTGTTTGTCTAAAATGCAACAAAAGCTTTCTTTTTGCCTTTTAAATTGACCTGAAGCATTTGATTGTTTTTTACTGAATTCATGCTTGAGGTTTTGTTAAGACTGCAAAATCTCTCTCCCTTGAACATCATTTGGATTCACTAAAGGCTGCAAGAGCTGCTGAAGCCTCTGAGTGTTTCACGCTAGGCATCTCTGAATTTCTCTTATATAGCTGCATACCATTGACTGCAGTGCAGTAAAACTGCAGTTTCCAGAGCCCAATCCTGCCATTCAACATTCATTGGAAAGATTTACAGCCCCTTTGTGCCACAAGTATCTTTGTTTTAATTCAGTAGCCAAGACTCAAGGTTAACAAAAAAGGCCTTGCTGCTCAAGTAAAACACTGCAATACTTTTCAAAGTAATGTGATAGGAAGAGGACAGAAATTATTAAAAGCACTTGCAGATTAAGCTGCCTTGAGAATTCTCTCCTTGATATTTACAATGCTATTTCAGCAAAACACTGATGTCTTGTTTCATAAGCAGAATTAATTTAAATTTTTTAACCTTCTCAAAGCAAAACTTTTATCTCTTTTCTTCATTCCAGTCAAGTACTTATTATTGTCATTACAGTCCTCAGAGGGAAAATTCTTTCCAGCGTCTGCCTTTCTGTTCCAATTCCTCCCTGAGTTCCCATCCCTGTGAAGGTCGCTAAAAACACCTTCCTTTCTTTTGTAGCTGATACGTGCTATCTGCCTGACACGTCCTTCTTCAAGTAGCAGACATGTTGCTTCTGATTCTTCAGTCTCTTAGTGAGCCCTCTTTTCTCTGAGACGTGCTTTGTCTTAATAATTCCCCTATTTTTTGAACAAAAAATACAGTGCATTATTATTCTTACTGAGCTACTGAAAGAAAATAGTTTGAGGGAACACACTAATTAAAAATCTATTAAATATGAATAAGCCCCAGTTACCTTCCATATTACACAAGTAGTGCTATAAAACTACTGCAAGATCAGGGTTTGAAGCCACCGCACCGGGATGCTGACTATTTTAGAACTGTACTGTCAACAAAAAGGAATGCTGGGGGTCAAACTTACCCAGTTTTGGCGAAGTTTGTCCAGTATGTCATAACCACTGCACTGAGCATGACATCATTCTTGGAAAAGTTGCAGTTGAACAGTTCTGTGGGGCCAATCATAGGAATCCCAAACACATAAGGGACTTCATCGCCATGAGCTGAATCAGCCCAGCTGGGTTTCATTTCACTTTGGCAATGGTGGTAAAATGCATAGAAATATGTTGGAGATCCATACTGGGCATGAAGGTCAGCAGTAGCAACAGCTGGAGCAACCCACTGGTGGTCTGTAAAAAGAGCAACCAGAGTCTTCCGTCTTGTTTCAGGATTTTCTTTGTCTGCCCAGTCGGTGTACATGAATTTAATGGTCTCTCGCAGTGTATCTTTCCCTTCTGGATAACCATACAGATTGTCCACAAAATTGGAGACAGAAAAGTCAAAGTCATTGGGGGAAACACCATCTTCATTGTCTACAATGCCATCCACAAATTTTAGACCTTCCCCTTGATTCACGCCCAACATTATATCATAGTTAAGGAATTCCCCTTGCTCCATGAGTATCTGAGGGTCATCTGGAATCACGTCTCCATCTATCACAGGCCCAAAGGCAATGTGGTACGTGGCTGGAGTGATGGTCTGTTGAATGAGTTCTTTGTAATTCTTATTCCGAAGACATTCAACCAAATCAGTGGTATCCAGCATGTCGCAGCCCACTTTATCTGCCAATATCCGAGTGTACTTGGCAGGCTGATAGTTCACTGCCCAGCTGGACAGGGCTGTTCCACTCTGTATGATTGCCTTTTGGAATAAACCTGCAGGTGCAAATTGTTTAAATGCAAATCCAATTATATATATATGTTAAAAAAAAAATAAAAATTAAAAGCAGCTTTCACTAAGCAAAGAAAGTTTTGATTGAACAATCACTAAAGGATGCATATACCTAAATTTCAATTAAATTTTAATATATTCTACTCACTGCTACCTTTTTATAGTATCTCTAAGAGGCTACTAAGTAAAGTACCTCTTGTTCTTGAGGCTCACCCACACAAAGTCTGATGGTTTCAGGTTACTGCTTCAGGAACAAAACTCATGCTTGTACTGCAGTTTTCTTGCATCTTTAATGGAAGTCCCCTGGCTTTAGCACAGTGGTAGTCTTGTAAAAATTTCTTTAAAGGAGTGGCAGATACAAGCAATCATATCCTCTTTGCCATGTAAATGACTCTCATATATGCTCTCGTCAGTAGTTTAAAGGTCAAATGAAAATTACACACTCTCATTTCCTTCACAGAAGCCATACATCACATAATTTGAAAAAAATCTGCTCTGCTACAATCAATTTAATAGGCTTGAGTCTTCTACTCTGACATAATTTTTTCTTTACCATTTTAATTTGTGTGTGTGTGTTAGCATTTCCTATATGTTGAATTAAAATATATTTAAATTATTTTGGAAATATGTAGGATGAGATTCAATAGTTCTTTCTGGTTTTTTTTTAATATGTACTAATATAAGGAGAGACGAAAGACCAAGTCTGCAGAGGTGCTTCGTGTCACAGCACTGAAAAGCTTACTGGTGAATCTGCTCCATCTGTTTTTTCATGGTAAGATCACTAATATGGACGATTTTATACATAAACTAAAATGCCTGGGTCTCTTCTGCACATGGTTTTTACTGTCAAGCTTTGTCTTTTTTTGTTTCTGGGGGGGAGAGGGGTAGGGCGTGGAAGGGTGAGGTATTGAGGATAGAAATCCCACAGCTCAAACACTTACCAAAATCTTAAGAACTCTGTGTGGGATCACAAAGTACTTGTGATTTAACTTCCTAGTTAAATACATTTTTAATAAGGTTAAGTTATGTTATTATTAAGTAAGAAAAGCATCTAAATACATGTTGGAAATGCAGACAAGAGTGTGTAAAAAATGAAAAAGGTCACTTCCCTTTTCCATTTTAATTATGGCAAATTCTTTGATAGAAGAGCCAGTGGAGACTGCTGATAAAGCTAAAAAAAGTATACTGCCCATGGCATTTGTTGCATGAAATTTCTGCTATACTAGCATCTAATTTTTCATAGAATAATATTTATGTTGACTAATACAAATCCAGAATATTAGCTAGTAGGTATTCTACAAAAATTACAGACCTCATATGATTCTAATTCAGCCTACCTGAAATGGCCATTTTTGTTATGCTGTAATGTAAAGGAAAAGAAAAGAAAAAAAAAAAAGAGGACAAAAAAGTACTTTGCTCAGAGGATTGTTACCTTCTGAATAGTGAGAGAGTGTCAGGAGACTGACACAGGAAGCTCCTGCTCCAGATCCAAAAATAGTAACTCTTTTTGGGTCTCCTCCAAAAGATCCAATATTTTCTTCAATCCAACGTAAAGCTTGGATTTGGTCAAGCAATCCATAATTGCCTTTTGCAGCTTGGTCCCCAGTACTTAAAAACCCTGTAAGGCAAAAAAAAGATAATTTTAGGTCACCAGATACAGAGTCAGCTACAGGGCATCCACATATTCACAACACATCTTCCCATCTTTTCATCTTCTGGGCTTTTTCTTTTCTTCTTTTTTTTTTTTAAAGGTCACAGTCTCAGTTAAATGTCTCCAGCGGAGGCACTGGAACTCACTCAGTATGCTGTTTGTCTTCGGTTTGTTTTTCCTTACTGCAGAGGCCACATTTGGGAAAAATAATTATTTTCTTTTGAAAATAATTCTGTATCAATGCAACAGTACAGACTGAAGATTTTATACATTTGATAACTGTATGTAAGGTGAAAAAAACTTAGCACATAATTTTTCTGCAAAGAAGTGTTATCTCCAGTTCTTTACTGAGAACAAGGCTCCCTAACACATTAATTTAAATGCTTCTTACTGTGGACCAAAATTGTCCTGAACTACGTAGCTCTTTAAATTATTGTACTTGTGATATGGATAAACATACTTACAAATATAAAAAGAAGTATAAAGAAAATTGTAAACGGAGCAGGAAAAAGCCTAGGAAAGAATACACTCCAGTTTCACAGAGGATATTTATTAGGAAGATAGCAGGTAAATCCTTGGCAATTCAGCCTTTACTAGGGAGATTTTATCTGAACAAATCAGGTTCTCTCTCTTTCCTTGGAAATTGCAGGGAAAACTGCACTGCTATTTTTTGTTCGTGTACTGTGGTTATCAGGTTTTAGAAACAAAGCATGACACATTTGCTGGTTGTCTTGCAACTGAGAACAAAATGACCAAAAGACTAGGACTGAGATTTTGTTTTTCTGAAACCAGCTAAGGTGGAACACTTCACTTATCCACTCTGCCTATCATTCATAGTTAAGACCTTGAACTATGTCCAAATTAAACCATTAAGCCAGGTACTCACTTTTTAACTCCTACAGACCGTATCCTGTCAGACACCTGGAAGTCAGAAGTCTATTAGAATTTATCTTAAAACATATGGAAGTTTTCAGATAGACATTACTGATTTAGGCACTGCTGACAGCTGCTTATCAAGACAAAACTTGGCTGTTTTTTCCAAGCGAATTATCAGTTCAGACAAATTTGCCAGAAGAGGGCCCCAGGACTCAGAAGATCTGCAGTCCTGGAGCAGTTTGAGATGAGAGAGACTGCAACCTTGAGCTACCTTTGCCTGCTGCGACAAAGCCTTCATGCTCTTAGGGAAGACTACAGTGGAAGCCTTAGGTCCTTAAAGAAAAAAAGGCCTTGCAGTACATTTCACCTGCTTTGGCAGAGGGGAACAGATCTCTTTGCATTGGCTGCAGTTATTTTTTCAGTGATAGAAAGAATGAAAATTCACTAGGTAGAAGGGATTCACAATATAGATGAAGTGGAAGAAGAGGAAAGGCATGGAAAAAGAAGAAGAAATTAGATGTGTCCCATGTTTCCACTTGTCAGACTTTTACCACAATGTTTTCTGTAGTAAAATTCCCACAATGAGATACAAAATCCAGCTGCAAAGTTTAAAAGCAAGATCATATAAGCATTAAGTTCTAAATATGGAATGCTATATGGCCTGCGTTATGGTGGCATAAATTTCTGCATGCAAGGTTAAGCATGATCAAATGGAATGTATCACCTTGCACCCAAAAGAATATTTTCATATTTAATTAGTACTTATTTATCAGTAATGTCAGCAAGTATCGTATCTGATGAGTCCTTGTATTTTTTTACAAAATGGTTGCTACAAGTGCAGTGGTAAGAATCATATCCTTATAGTTACATAGTGTTTAATACGGCTTTCTCATAAAAAGTCTCTAATAATCGTAAGCACAGTAGTTAGAATAGCAGTAATATCTTTATTCTCTTCTATAGTATTGGAGAAAAACACAAACAAACTATTAATCCATAATTGCCTCAATTTTTTTTTTATTATTTTTTTTTTTGAGGAATGTGTTTTTCTCTTTTTCAAATGCCTTTATTATCTTTTTAGGACTGCCAAAGAAAGAATTTCACTTGATGGCTTTGTTGCTGCAGCTCACTGCAATATTCCATAATATTCTATAATTAAGCCTTTATTCAATCAGAACTATGACCTCCCTGGGAGAAAGTGACTGTTGTAACCTTTAAAGCAGCACGGTAATTAGTATTCAAAGCCTAAATATGTTTTAGCTCTTCTAGCAGCATCAGGCTAAAGCTGGTTGATCTTTGTGATTTTGAATTCTTTCCAAATGTACTAAAAGGTGACTGAGTAAAACTGCAGTCAATGAATATATGATGTTAGACAAATGAAGATTTTTTGTTTCTAAGTTCTCTGACTATTATCATTAATTGCAAGGACAATTTTTCTTAATTTAAAAACTAATCATCATGGCAAAGTGTCAGCCCCACATGACATAAATTGAATTAATAAATCTGTCTCTTCTTGATGAGGATATATTTTTTTTCATGCTCTGAATACCTGATCAAAATATCTGTTCCAAGCAATTTCAGGAAATTCAGGCAAAGAAAAAAATCTGTCCAGAAATACACAACACTTAAGATTTACTTTTTTTTTTCCTGCGACCAGTGTGAAGATTTCAGAACAGGATCTTCATGTGTCACTCTAAAATCTTAACAAAGAAGAATGCAGCTTTTTTTCTGAGATAGGCACTTACACTCTGTGCCTTTTATGTATTTTTTTTTAAGTGCAGTTAATAATATTTCCTATTTTACGATTCGGTGTTATTTGAAGGGCATTCTGTGATCTGAAAATTCATAGATTTAGGGTTTTGATAGAACCTGAAAGTTGTTCTCACTAGCCTAATGCAACAAAGAATGACAATATTTGTATATGAAAAATGAAGAGGTTTGTTTTGGTTTTCCACATAATGATACAGAAAGGTATTAACAGAAATACTCAGTTTTTGACTTCAGAAACCTGTTTTCCCTTACATAATGATTTGGAAGGGTGATCACATGGTTCTCCCACTGCAAAATTACTTGGACAGCAACAGCTGAAAAAGAGAAATGTGAGGGCATCCCACGTGTGTTGACTAAAATACATCAAGTTGTCTTAAGGGACATTTGCTCCAAACTTACTGTGCCAGAGGGAAAGATGACCAATATCTGGACTGAGTAGTAACCAGGGAATTACAGTCCTGTGAAGCAAAGGTCAGCTTGAAAAGAAGGGCAAAAGAAGCACGACAATTTGTAAAAGTGGGGAAGGGGAGGCGGGAAGAGTGTAGCAGCTGGCCATGGTTTGGCATTGTGAGAAGTGGCCACTGACATTGCAAACTCCCTCCGCCTGGACAGAGCACCCTCCCATAGAGGGCCTGCACCCAGACAGGGGTTGTCCATGTGGGCTAACACACAGGGACCCTCTAGGTGTGTGTGCAGTCTTGTGGGGTTTTTTTCAGTCTGTGTGGGTCAGTGAGTGGTAGGAGCTTACCTGATGCTGGAGCAGCCACATGTCCCACATGGAGCATGGGGGAATTCCCACTCCCACCCATAGGGCTGCCTGGGGCTGTCATGGTACACACCTAGCTCTGTGTGATTGCGTGTGTGTTCTGCCGACAGACAGGGTACGCCACAAAATGACCACACACTAGCTGTATAATATGCAGTTTATTAAACAAGCACACTAAAGCCAATAAGCACACTCAAGCAAGCACACTAATGTGAATTAGGTAAATATCTCTCTACATATAGTGAATAAAGCAAAGAGATATAGGTATATAAGTACCAAAGAAAGTTAGCAATGCATTAAATTATTACAGTATAGATAGACCAGAGATTAAGAAGAAATACATCACCAATTACCACTGAATCATCCAGGCCCACACTTCCAGCTGTGAAGCCCCACTGCAGCCAATGCCAGGAGTCTCAGGTAATAGGGAAAATTCCTACACAGTGTGTCCACCCATAGGTGAGGCTTCTCTCATGGCCACAAGAGGGTCCCACTTTTATGCACTTATCAAAACAACTGGCTTTATGCCAAATCTCTAATTGTTTACTTGTGTACAGTTTCTCATGATCTCACCATTATCCACACCGAAAGCATTGGCCAGGCACCCCAGTGCGGCCAAGTATGAAGGTCACAGAAGGACTGCACACCTATGTTTTCCTGTCTCTTTCCGACAAACAGTCACAATGAACATAAACATACATACTCTACTACTGGGGCAAACAACATCCTTTGTTATGTCTCTCAGTCATTAGAGGGAATCAGCTCTCAGCTAGGTTCCCATACATTACAGTGTGCAGTTAGAACTTCTTAGGAGTTACTTATAGAAGGGTGTTTAGAACTTGCAACTCTTTACTGATTTTTTTAAGTGTCAGGCATTGTAGTTCTTTTATCTTTTATAATGCTGATATTCACCCTGTAAGTACAGCTCACTGACTGCTTGTTAGTTATATGTCATTAATAAATGAATAATCTGATTTGATTTAAACCACATGAATTGAGCAGCTTTTCCCTATGACAGTTTATTCTTGAAAAGTAAATTAAAAATGCATAATTTTAGAAGAGGAGACACAAAGATTTTTTTTTCTGTATTACTTGTAATAATCTATAGTCTCATGTAGAGAAAAGTAATGCTTTTTTAAATTAAGGTTTCTGAAGTAACAGTTCTATGTGTATTTCTCTAAATCTATTAAGGGATGCAGTCTAGATTAATGTTTTAGTTTTAATTTACTAGATTAGTTACAGTCGAGGAGGAAGAAGCTAAAAATGGAAATTACTGGGAATTTTCCAGTATAGAACAGAATAGTTGGACCTCGTGTCCACACCGTACATTTTTTATGTACTGTTTTTTACTATGGCCTAACTCTTGTCCGGTCCCATGGGCTGAATGAATGACCACTGGTGGATGCAGTGTATAAAGGTCAGCACATCTTCCAGCTGAGGTTCACCTGGAAGGGTCCAGGTTGTACTTTACAGAACCTCTCTGCAGTGTGAAGCAATGTGAAAAAATGTGCAAGGAGATGGTGACAACAATGGGGTTTTCTGTGGAAACTCTTGACTGGAGTTAAAAATGTTACTGTGGACATGCTCAGGATCAAAATTATATTCTTCCAACCACGGAATTCCAATTTGCAAGGAGCACGCTCAGCTGCAGCTTCATCTCAGCTGTGGAGATATTCCAGATATACAAATAACTCAGTAGGCTGCTTAACAACTATAACACATTAAACTTGTACTAAATAAGATATTGGAATATAATCTATCCTAATAGTTAGACAAAAGTATTTTCAAGTGGAAGTTATGTGGTGATTTATTGAACATTGAATAAGTTAGTTCGAGGAGAATAGCATGAGTATGTTAAGAAACAACATCAATCATAACTGACATATTTGAGCTCCAGATCAGAGGAGACATAGAAGGATATATGGATCACAACTTTAGACACCTAAAAAACCTGTGTCTAATCTATTATTTTGTTATACTAACTTGACAGCTATTGTGCAGACACAAAAAAATCCCTCTAGAAGTAACTTCAGCTTTTTAGACCTCTAGCTTTGGATTGGTCAAATTCCCACCAAAGTAATTTTATTTCTCTGTAGAAAACAGACAAATGTAGATGACCAGCTTAGAACAGACACCTACATTTCAGGCACATTTAGATGAAGTTGGTCCCTACCTAGAGAATAAAGTCATCTCTAGTACTCATAGTAAACAAAATGTTTAATTTCTGAGACACAGACCTTACATAAAAATTAATATCAAACTTAGTAAGACACAGTGAGTAGCCAAGATAGCACAACAAGAAATTAATTGTCAGGAAGTCCGTACAAGATCAACAAGCTAGTGCATTTTGATCAGTCTCCTCTTTTTTAAGCCTCTGCTGTATTGTCTGGCTTCACATTTCTTTTGACTTTATGCCTCTTCACAACTGCTGCCCAGACCTGCTGCAATTTGTTTGTCAGGCAAAGTTATCACAAATAAGATTGATTTGTACAACGTCTGATCATAAATATGATGTAAGTAATACAAGCCAGATACAAGAGAGCGTGCTTCAAAGCATAATTCTATCTTTTTTGTTCTCATTAGTGAAGTGCAGTAGTAGGGCCATGTTCAAAGAAAAGAGCAAATGACAAGCATACAACAGAATCTTCATATTTTCTATTAGCTTTTGTCTGTACATATCACATTGCCACTGTA